>NW_024081580.1:616692-734632 GCF_003009895.1 Hyaena hyaena
TTTTATTTCTAGGAGAGAGTGAGACAGCGTGAGCAGGGGAGGGTCAGAGAGAGAGGGAATGACAGAATCTGAAACAGGCTCCAGGCTCTGAGCTGGCAGCACAGAGCCCGACGCGGGGCTCGAACCCGCGAACCGCGAGATCATGACCTAAGCGAAAGTTGGACGCTTAACCTAAGCCACCCAGGCACCCCTATTATCTCCATTTTAGAGATGAGGAAAATGATAGATCGTGTGACTTGTGGGAAGTCACAAAACTAGAAAGTGATGTTACCTTTCCAAAGCCATATAGTTGCAAATCTGGAATCCAAATCTGTCTTATCCACGTTCACAGGCAGATCAGTTTTTTGTTATGGCTTCTTTGTTTTTTTACCCCTTTCTTTGCCTTATAGGGAGTTAAGTCAGAACTTAGAGCAGGAGTGATTAAAGTAGAAAGGTATAAAGCACTTCCATAATAATTCGTCCTAGGATCCTGCCCAAAATCGATATGAGACTTACTAGCTCAGAATTTGTAAATATATTCTTTCCCCATTAAAAAAAAAAGGGGGAGATTGGGGGTTTTCCAGATCAAGTTTTCAAGAAGTTTTACTATCTCCATTAATTCCTAAAAAGCACCATGCTGTCTCATTTTGAAGTTCTTTCAAAATGAAGATATTTAATCATGCAGGATCCTGAGTGAGGAAAATCAAATTATTCACAACTGGATGCCCTCTGAAGTTGTAGAAGTTTGCTTCCTAGTAAAGTGATCGTTGTTTTTGAAGGGGTTGTAACCCCAGAAAGCAAGAATGATGTAAAAATTCAACAGCTGCTGGGACTTGTGCTGTCAGAGTACACGAGTGTATGTAGTGGATGTGTGTGTGCACGTGTGGTAATCCAGTAGAGAATTATACACTGGCCATAATTCAGAAAAAAAAAGCCTATGTAGCTTTTCATAGGAAGTATTTTCTTCTATTTCACTAAAAGGAAAGTGTCTTTAAATAGACCCTGAGATTCAGGGTTGTCACTATTAACCGTGAAATATAGAAATTGTCCTATATGAGAATGTGTTAGCAAACAAACATATAACCTCATAGACATATTTAAGTAATAGATGGTTGAAACACAAACCAATAAAACCTAATAGTTTCAAGGTTAATTGTGACACATTTCACCTTTAGCTTCTCTCACTACAGTAAGAAAAACATGCTCTAAAGCATCTCAACTGTTTACCTGTAAATTGCAATAAAAAATCCATCATATAGAACAGAGTATACCCTTATGAAAATCAATGAAGTCAATATGACTTTAAAAATAATCTTGTTAATGGGGCGCCTGGGTGGCTTAGTCAGTTAAGTGTCCGACTTTCACTTAGGTCATGATCTCGCGGTTCGTGGGTTCGAGCCCCGCGTCGGGCTCTGTGCTGACTGCCAGCTCAGAGCCTGGAGCCTGTTTCAGTCTGTGACTCCCTCTTTCTCTGACCCTCCCCTGCTCACGCTGTGTCTCCTAGAAATAAATAAAACATTAAAAAAAAAATAATCTTGTTTGCAAATCCAGTAACATCACAATATATGTATCCTATATTAGAGGTGGGATATAACTAGATTTCAGTTATTATGTTACCAACAGAATAAAGTAAATAGTTTATAGATAAATATACTTTCAATTATGAAATATTTTATTATTTTCTTACCTAAAATAATGACTATTTATTTTTTCTTTAAATTTATTTTCAGAGAGAGAGAGAGCAGGGGATGGGGAGAGAGAGGAGAGAGAAAGAATCCCAAGCAGACTCCACACTGCCAGGGCAGAGCCCAATATGGGGCTCCAACCCACAAACCATGAGATCATGACCTGAGCCTAAACCAAGAGTCAGACATTTAACCGACTGAGTCACCCAGGCACCCATAAAATAATGACTGTTTCTTGATCCCTTTCTCTTTGTATTTATTCTGAAAACATTGACAGCAACAAATATCATTCTTGAGCAATTAAAGACTAAGGACTGTGGCAAAGAAGTTGGGTTAAAGGAAGAAGAGAGGAAACAAGAAAAGTGAATCACTAATACTTTGTACCTTAAGAATGGAAGATAGTATGGACTCCTGGTAAGTAAGTCTCAATTTCTTTTAAACATACTACCTTCCACACTGTTTCTCAAAAGATAACAAGACCACATTTTATCAGCCAATGTTAAATTCTGTTTTCAAGAATTATTTTTCTAGGGTTTGGACAAATAATTTAAATGTTAGGGTAATATATTTCCAAGGGATATATTTTCATTTTATAATTATTTAATCAGAAATTTATTTAAGGTCTGTAAACATCAGAACTATATTTGTGTACATAACAATGCTTTTTTTCTATTCTACTTACTGAGACTATTCCAATGATCTCTTCTTTAAACCATTATTTTTAAAGTCTGTTTGCTTTTAAAAAATATTTTTAAAGTTTTTTTTTCTCCTAATTGATCATTATTTCCCTAAATAAACAGAAAGTGATTTGTAAGTCTATATATAAAAGGAAAATGGCATTTATGAGCCTTTCTGACTGTATGCCATGGGAGCATATAGGCTGGAATTTCTATCAGAAAAATATAAACCTTTCACTATTTTGTTTTTCCTTTTTTTTCTTTCCTTCTTAAAGAAATCTCATGTGATATCAGTATGAGCATCACTGAATTGAAAGGTCAAGTTATTAGCAGAAGCTGAGTACTGTAATGTTACTTTGTCTCAAAAGAAAACTGAAATGACCACTGGTACTACTCTGAGGGGATACAGTTATCCCAGAGAATTAAGAAACTGAAATTAAAAGGTCATAATGTCCTTGGGGATGGCGAAAAGGCAATGTGGCATAAGGGTTCATCCTCTACTCAGGCTCAGACCTGTCTATAAATGCAGTTCTCTAAAGGAGAGGCTAAGTCAGCATCAAAATCAAAAATCAGCACTGGTAACAAAAATACTTCCAGAAATGAATGAATGAATGAATGAATACAAACACACACACACACACACACACACACACACACACACACACACACACCTTCCTGTCCTGGGTCTTACTTATAAGATATGCACTTGGAATTCAAGACAAAAGAGCTAACCTAATGTCTGTCATATCACTGTTGTATGACGGCAGACAATTTGCTGTATTTCTGGGCCTCAATTTCTTCCCCTAAATGAGGATTTGGTATCATTGAGTGTTTCTCTACTGGCAAACAGGGACATTTCCATCTTCTGTCCTTCATGTCTATATCATAGAATTTAGATGGGTTACCCACCCAGAGTGTCATTTGTTAGAAACACTAAGCAAGCTGGTCTAAAGTCCTTCCTGGTTTTCCCCTTATGATGTTTGCCCACATGAATGTCTCCCCAGTTCAGATCTTCTATAATTAATTTTTAATCATCATGTTTCATTTACCTTCTTTGTATCAGAGAACTTTTCAGCAGAATTATTGAAAATACAAAGCCATATAGGAAACACACCCTCCCATAAGTTCAGAGTCTGGTAACTGGAAAAAGACACGTAAATAACGAAGTGTAATAAAGAATTGCTTGTGCACTGAGGGATCTCTTAAATTAGAATTAGGGGAAGACGGAAGAAATCTAGTTTTGCCCAGGCCATTTTTAGGTGACTGATCCAAAACTATTTTATATTTAAAAGTGTTATTTGATATTTTTTAACAAAATGGCAAGGAGTGGATCAGGTGTTTAGAATAAAGGCATTCTCAGATCGAGCAGTCAATCAATCAATCAAATATAATTGCAATAGCAGAAAGTCTCCATGAAACACCTAAGCATGTTCATTTTTACTATTGACAACTCAGTTGGGTTGGGACATAGAATACGAGGGCAGATATAGCAAGACAAAATGCTGGAGAGGTAGGCAGAGGTTAAACTTTGTGAACTAGAATTCTTTCTTCAATTGTATGGGTTTTATCCTGCAGACAAAGGGCTTTTAAGGCCTTTTAAGGCAGTGGCAACATGTATAAAGCTTCTGTTGCGGTTGTAGAGAAAACTGTTTAAGGAGATAGAAGATTAAGGAGGTATTAGTGATTTGATATATGGATTGAGGGGCTAAACTATAATTTTTCAAAAGGCAAAATTATGAAATTTATGCAAACAAAAAATGAATACAGCAAATATTTGGCTCAACTAATTAAGAGGAAAACATTAACATTTGAGAAACTAGCAACTTAAAAGAACGTTAGGTTACGATTGTTGGATTAGTTTTAAAATGTGTTAATGTCTAAAAGTGCAATAAACTATAACCTTTGAGTTATTTGTTCTATCCAGTAGAAATTGGATTTCTATTGGACAGAAGTCAACAAGCTGAGATTTAACTTTACTAAATGTGAGAGCTTTAATTAACAGCATGCAGTGAATTGAAAGTATTTTTACCTAAACTTGTGGAGGGGGGTGGCGTATTCCTGCATACATTGAAAATGCATGCCAGCTATCTTTTTGCCCTATTTCCAATTTTTGGACAATTGTTTCTTACACAGGAAAACTACACCATCGGTGTTTTAGTATGCACTGTCTCTTTTGCTAAGTTTATGTACCATGTAATTGAATGCTTTAAAATATGCATATATAAAATGCTATTATACCCTATCATATTGTATAACACATTTTAAAATTTCAAACTAAATAGACCAATGAAAAATATTTCTTGACTCTAGGAATACTTATGGAAAGCACTAACTGCTAGACTCTCTGTATTTTAAAAACCTATTCCAGACATATCTGTTTTGAAAAGTCTATTTCACTTTAAAAAGGCAACTCTTTGTTTCCCCACTGTAATCAGTCCGGTCCCCATGCAAGTTTTCCACTGGATAAATTTTAATTATGGACTTCTGTAGCCAATGTTCTTCCAAAGAAACAGGTTGGTCTATGGCATTGCTATTCCATCATTTGTGTTGTTTTGCTCACCAATAATTCTTAATTATACTGAAGGTAACAAATACTGTGGCTTTTATTGGGTTTTCCTTGGATATGGACTCTGTGGTTAGGAATCAGATAAGTGCCATGCTGAATAAACCCACTATAGTCCCTGGCTGCAGATGGTTATGCTGAATTTGTTTTACAAAACCAATCCTGTGAAATCAGCATTTTGACAATGTCTGATAAGATAATATTTTGTAGGAAAAAAAAACCCAAATACTTAGTATTCTTGATTCACTCCAACATCCCTCGGCAGGAAATATGAGGATAAACAATCCCTCCCTTTATATCCTAATATGATTTTACTCTTACAAATTAGGACTAGGTGGCCTTGGTTTAAAATGTGAATAATCCATTAGATACTATGGAGACGAAAGTCCAGATATCAATTAGCTTAAGCCCTATGTAATTGTGTTGGGCAAATGTCTTTTCAATATTTAACTGGCTTATATTTAGAGACCTTATGAAACAAGTCAATACATTCTTCTTCCTGGGTGTTTATTTTCTAACCAATTTATCTTAAAGAGTAGACTTGAGTTACACAGCTGCAAGTTAATTTTATTTATTCATACAACAAATATTTATTGAAACTTACTAAGCTCCAGGAACCTGAAAATCAAAAGTCCATGCTTTCAATGATCTTACACTGCAGTAGGAAAAGTCAGATGGTAAGTAAACACATACATGCATAAATAAATAAGAAAATTTCCTGTGGTGACAAATGCTTTGCAGAGAAATAAAATAGATTCATGTGATAGTGACAGTAAAACTCTAGATTAGGAATTCAAGCTAAGATCTGTCTTAGGAAGTTAAGTTTAACATTAAAGTTGAATGACAAAAGGAAGCCCACCATGACACGATAAAAAGGAAGAACATTTAAGATCAAGGAACAGACAAGGCAAAGAGGAGAATGGATGTGCATACTTTAAAAACTAGAAGAAAGTCATAATGTGTGGATCACAAGGGCATGGGAGAGAATGTATGATGCTGTGGACCATAAATGCTACACCAAGATTTTGGTTAATGGTAAAAATGGGCACTCTATGCCATGCAGTTTGAGAATTTAACTTGTCCATTTCTGTTAAATGAGGCCCCAAATTTGTACATGAACAAAATATCATGACACTGTTTATGATACATAGTATATTTCTTCAGAGTGGCTGGTCCTGCTGATGCAGCTGGACTTCCTTAGTTGCACGGAGAATGCTTCATGAATCTGTATATGATTCTTGTTACATCAATAACCTGTGCGCTGTGTTGTGCTAAGATAGAACTAACACCATCTGGTTTACAAAGGTGTTGTCACATTATCTCTGAAGAGAAAAGAACATCAAAAAATGTGAATCTTCCTGTTTGCTGAGGTTGCATGGACCAACAGGAAAACAATTTTATCTAAAATTACCTATCAGATATCATGCTACCTATTATGAGATATTACATGCAAAGTAATTGGCATAGTCTTAGGTAATAGTCATATATTCTGTATTATGGATTATTACTAGCAGCAGCAATTTTATTGTAGAATTACTAGAGAATATTTTATTTTTTATTATTATTTTAATGTTTATTTTTGAGAGGGAGAGGCAGAGCATGGGGGTCGGGGGTGCAAAGGGAGAGGGAGAGACAGAATCTGAAGCAGGCTCCAGGCTCTGAGATGTCAGTACGGAGCCCAACGTGGGGCTCTGACTCATTAACCATGAATCATTACCTGAGCCAAAGTCAGTCACCCAACCAACTTAACCACCCATGAGCCCTACTAAAGACTCATTTTAAACATACTCTTTTCATTTATTTCATCAGAGTAATCCATCGATATGCATGTAATCAAATGGTGTAGAAATCTATAGTTAAAACTATAGACTGAAACCAACATTTTCATTGAAAATGTTACCTTTCATTGAATCACTTAGTTTTCTTTTTTTAAAAAAATTTTAATGTTTATTTATTTTTGAGAGAGAGAGAGTGCGAACAAGGGAGGGGCAGAGAGAGAGAAGGAGACACAGAATCTGAAACAGGCTCCAGGCTCTGAGCTGTCAGTACAGAATCTGATGTGGGGCTTGAATGCAAGAACTGCAAGATCATGACCTGAGCCAAAGTCGGACACTTAACCAACTGAGCCACCCAGGTGCCCCATGAATCATGTAGTTTTCTAATTCTCCCCTCATGGTCTAGAATTTTCTTATCTCTCTTTTACTCAGCTTCATCATTTTCCATAATTTTATCTTCTTTTACACTTATTCTCCTCTCTGCTTCCTCCATCCTTGCTTTAACTGCATCTAGTTTATTTTGTACCTCATTATAGCATTTCTTAATTCATTGTCACTATTTCTTAGTTCTTTGATCTCTGTAGCAATAGCTTCCTTACTGTCTTCTATGCTTTGCTTTTTTTCAAGCCCAGCAATTAATCTTATGTCTCTTATTCTAAATTCTTGCTCAGATATATTGTTTATATATGTTTTGAGAAATTCTCTAGCTGTCATTTATTCCTAGAATTTCTTTTGAGGAGAATTCTGTTTCACCATTTTGGTTAGTAATCTGTCCCTTATGTGTTGTAGTAGCTTATTATGTGTCCTACACCTGTGAGCACTACTGTATTAAAAAGGGGTCATATACTTCCCAGGGCCTGGCCTTTACAAGAGGTGTTTTTGGAGTATGTTGCATGCTCTCTGTTGTTGTGACTCGGGTTGCTTTATCTCCCTACTCAAGTGGTGGCTTGGATCCTCCACCAGGTGTGCTTTGATTTATTCATTGAAGTAACCCTGGAGAAAAATTATAAAAAGGTATGGTTGTGGTTGAATAAGCCTTAGTCCATACAAAGAGAGAAATGACAGGGATGGGGAAAAATAAAAGAAAAAAAATTTGACCAGGAGGAGAATCAGAGAAACTATATGGCTTAATCCAGGGGGAGAGAAATAGGAAAATAAAGAGGAAGGAGATATAGAAGAGGTGTAAAAAGAATAGATTAAAAGTGTCAAAAATGCCAAGTTGTCCCTGTGGGTCCCTGGAGATGTTTCTGTCACTCTGTAGCTCGGATTCCTGGAATTCCAAGTCTTCTGTTCTCAATACTGCTGTGTTTGTGGGATGAAGGAACTTCAGGTCCCCTTACTTCTCTGTCATGTTGACTCCTCAAAACACTCTGGATAATCTACTTTTGTCCCTGTGTTGTCCTTTTACCAGCCTGGCATAAATTTTTAATGTGTTTTGCAAAATGTAGATTTTTTTTTCATCCTTTTAAAAAATCCTGTCGTTTAAAAAATCTTGCTCATGGATTTCCCTTTGCTTTGACATAGTGAGTACAGTTTTTCCTTTATTTTTACCCTTATCCCTGAATTATACATTAGGTTCCCCTCAACCAACCTTGTCATTTCCTCTCTCCTCTGTTTTCCCTTCTGTCTTCTAAGAACAGTGTCATGCAAGTAGAAAAAGAAGGCAGCCTCTGTCATGCCTCTCATCTCTCATGTTGCAGATTTTGTTAAAATGACCTGTATTATGTTCCCACCTTCAATTGAGGTGGGATTTCAGATTTCACAATTAGAAACATTTAATTCATTTTTTCCTTACCTTACAACCTTTTCTATTACAGTTTAATCAGAAGAGACAATAGATGATGATATTGTCTCAGTGTGCTTCACATATTTATAAAAATCAGTAGGAATTATTGGGGTTTTATTAACTTATTAGCATGGCTTCTGAGGGATGTGGGTAAATTTAGAAACAATGCCACTCAAAAATTATTTTCTTCCTTCAAAATCCACTTACTGGCTCTGTGAATCCCTGTCAAATGTTTCCATGGTAAACACCTTGTTAAACAGTGGACAGATGTTTCCCAATAAAAACTAATTGTGAATGAAAAGAAATAAGAAAGTTAGGTGCCTATGAGACAGGGAAATTGCTGTGTATTTGATACTGGGTGGTAAATAACCTCATTCTATCAAAGGAGTATTTCTCTTAAAAACCACTTTCCATTTTCTTCCAGGATTCAGAAAATGTTCTTAATTCATCTCTTCCGTTATAATCTGAACCAGGAATTCTCAGCTATGCCTGAACATCTGACTTACCTAGGGCCTTTAGAAAAGTGTTTCTGCTCAGGCCCAAAACCCAGATCCCAGAAAAGAATTTCTGGGGTATGGCCCAGTGATCTGCATGTGACTCTGATGAACACTGAGTGCTGGGATCCACCATTGTATACCAACACTAAAGCTGTGGATTTGATTTTTTAAGTATACCTTTGAACACTGCTTTGTTCTCCTAAAATCAATGTTTTATTAAATGCTAAAAACCTTCCATTAGTAGCAATATATTTTGCAAAGAGAATTGTTTTTTCTAAAAGATAAAATAATACATAGAGTTAAGTTTAGTGGAATTTTCACATAGAGCAAATATTTTGTGATAGAACTAATGATTCTTTGAGAATTGAGCATATTCTTTCCCCATATAGCTACGTAATCAGTTATCTAATGTCATATATTCTGTTGAATATTATAGTGGAAATTTGCTGGTATTTATCTCCCATCTCCCACAAATCAAATCAGTGTTATGTAAGAATATCAAGGGACCTGTCCCTGAAATAAATTGTTAAGCCATATGTTAAGGTATTTGCTACACCAACTCTTTAAAAAGAAGTCTAATAAATCCATCCGCACTGAACAGATTTCACTAATAATGTTTTTTCTCTTGAACTTTTCTTTAAAAAATAAATTTTTGATGTACTTCAGAAAGTATCTACCAATACAATATTTTATTACAGTTTCAATCTGAATATTGTGCACTGAAGTTATTTAAAATTTCAGGAGGCGTGCAGGGAACATATTCTATTAGTAGATTCTATTGTATCACTTGGAACTTGGAAATTACATGACAAAATTACCCAATGCAGGCTCAGCCCAAGAGATTTACTGATGAACAAGGATGGAGATTCAGTCATGAGTAATGGAACAAACTGAGTGCCATGGTTAAAAATTAATGTTTGTCCGTTGAAGATTAATAAAGGATTATAATTGCTGCTTGGATCAATGGCCAGTACATTTCCTATTCTAAAGGATACATTCAAATGTCCCTTTTCAGATAGTCAAATATAAGGACTCAAATATCAAACTAAGGCATTCATAAAACACAGTTGGGAGTAAACCAATGAAGTCCCATAGTTTAGTTCTAGTAAGTCTCTCAGAAGCAGAATTTCAAATTATTAAGGGAACATGACAATTACATTTTGGGAATCCTATAGGTCTGCATATCATTTTTGAAGTGGAAGATAATGACATTACTTCATGACTTTTGCTTTCATGAATTTGTAGATGCAAGGAACCATTCTAGTATGGAAATCTCTTGCTTAGAAGTTTTTAATTTTTAAATTTTTAATGTTTTTATTTATTTTTGAGAGAGAGAGAGAGAGCACGAGTGGGAGTGGGGGAGGGATAGAGAGAGAGAGAGGGGAACAGAAGATCCGAGGTGAGTTCAGTGCTGACAGCAAGGAGTACGACGCCGGGCTCAAACTCACAAACCATGAAATTATGACCGGAGCTCAAGTTGGAGCTTAACTGACTGAGCCACGCAAGAGCCCCTTTAATTTTCTAATACTGGTAAAATCATGGGATTTGGCACCAGTCTTACCCAGTATTATACCCTAGATTAGAGAGTTATTCGTAGCTCAACGCAGAATAACATTTTTTTAGCCTTGGTGACCTTACCCATAAAATTATGAAGATTAAAAATACCTTATTCACAGATATGTTTAGGACCTCTGTTTGAGGTAATGTTTATACATATGGTAAATATTATTAGTGACACAATAGTTGCATAATGTTAATAAATTTTGAAAATAATGATAATAACAGTAGGATTTCTCTTAATAACAATTACAATTGCATTGTCCTCCAAAGCCACCAGCCCCCTACATTAGAGTTTAAGTTCATTCTAATCACTTCCAAATTGGTCTTCTGGAAACAGAAATTCGTATCTAGAAAGGGAAGTTACTTATTTTAAAAAACGGGCATGGTTTTGTAAAATGCACACATTCCAGCAAGTAGGCATT
Organism: Hyaena hyaena; assembly: GCF_003009895.1. Taxonomy (NCBI): domain Eukaryota; kingdom Metazoa; phylum Chordata; class Mammalia; order Carnivora; family Hyaenidae; genus Hyaena; species Hyaena hyaena. Next base: position 627,637 of record NW_024081580.1, read on the forward strand.
TGGAATTTTGTCTGGTTAATTTCTTATTGGTATCTTATGTATCTTTCCTTTTGCTTTTTGTAAGGTCTAGAATTCCATATGGTTGGTCCAGAAAATTCTCACTTCTTTAGATCAAGTTTAAGGAGAAGATAAGCCAATATTTTGAATGTGATCAATTTTAGTATGGATTGAGCAATTATATGGGTCTTTTTGCCACCTGTTAGGAGTCCTTTAGTCAACTCCATGAGTTAAAAATATCACTATTATGAAGTCTACCAAAATAACTAAGTAAAATAAGCCAATATTGATCTTGTTCTGCAGGAATGCTAAACTTTATCTGAACAGAAAATCTCATTAAAGCTCTAGCAGCTGCCCTTTGCTGCTCTTGTTATTTTAAAATGCCTTTGTACCATGCTTTTTTTCCCTATTAAATGGCCTCAAGTGTGGAAGAATCAATGTAGTTATCTGAGACTTACTTCTGGTAAATAAAAATTATTGTGTGGCAACAAAATGAACTTCATTGCCACACTTTTAGTGACTGGCAGGAAGGAATCTTTAATTTATACTAAAGCAAAGGAAAATCTATAAAATACAAACTCTATTTAGGTTCCCTTTTTGTTTCTAAGTGGCAATTTTTATGTTTGAAGTGTGTATTTTTTTCTGCTTAATATAGATTCATTTAATGGCCATGAGGCATACTCAAAATAAAGTTAAAGACAATGAATTTTGATGATAGGAACTTATTTTAAGAAATTGAATAAGCCTAACTTTTTATGCCAAATATGCTTTTAAAAAATCTATTAGCATAAGAGATAAGCAAAGCCTAAGAGGCTACAGAGGCTTTATTTATCGATTCCTTTTACGGATATAATTGAAATTATAGCTGTCTATGCATTCAAATATTTTCTTTCATTTTCATAGTCAAGACTGTTTAGCTATTTTATTTTCATAACATAAGGCAGCCGTCTGGAATAACTCATTTGAAGGAAAGGCACTACCTAAAAACCCAAAGTAACAAACTTCTCAAATAGGGCTAAGAATATGAGGGTGAGGCATTGGTTCTTTCTTGAGTTTGACACTACTGTTAAAAACAAAAAACAAAACAATAAAAATAAAACAAACAGACATTATAATTATACCTCTATAGGCACAGCAACATTTAATCCGCATGGAGTTACCACTACCAGAAAGCATCACCTGGGACCACACAGAAGCAGCTATAGATATGCCAACACCTGCTGGTGCCAGATGGTGGGACATTCTGCAGCCCAGGAGCTCCAAGCCATGCTGGTGCTCTGTAGCCGCACACGCACCAATCACTGTCCTGTGATGACATACCCAGGAAGTGGCAAAGTAATGACTGTCAGGAGTTTTCCTCTCTACACTGTACGCTTTCTGGATGAGGGATTGCATGTTATAAATATTTATATTCACAGAGCCTAGCAGAGTGTTTAAGTAGATAAATAACTTTATTAATCTCTTTAATAACTGGGTATAAAACACAAATGACAATTTTCTGTTGCAGGCAAAATTGGGCATTCATGTCCGTGTGTACACCGGTGTACACCAAAGGGATAGAGAAGAGCAAATCCATACTTGTCATATTTTTGAATTGTTATTTTATGTAATTGTCTTCAGAACAATATTTAAGGTCTTACCCATGGAAAGCAAATATGACAAATATCACTAAGACGTTTTTGAGCTATCATTTTATAAAAGTGTAGTCTTCAAAATTAGGTGTCTAAATACACAACGATTTTCTAGTAGGTATGTAGACACAGACATAAGTAGCTTCTTCAAGAAATCAACTTCCAGGCCCTCACCCTCAAAATGTGAGGATCTGAAAAACCTATCATCAATCAATATGTCAGAAAATATCCATGATTCGCTAACTGGCTTTCACATTCCTTTCAACGTTGCCCTTTTACCACCATACAAAACAAAGGGCTACATCTCATTTACCTCATCTAATCTTGTTCATTGCCACCTGGTACAAACACACTTAGGCACCAAAGGAGCATTTTAGATACTTTTTAGGCTATTTTGAGGGCAGAATAAAGAGAAAGACAATTGAAGAGAAAGCACTCTATTTCATCCAGGCAAGAAACTAAGGGTGGGGTTTTCTGTATGTTTGATCTAACCTATTTATCTTAGAATTCAGTAGAGAGATTTCTGTCACAGGAATAAAAAGTTGATTATATTTAAATACAAGGAAGGCAGATAGATATTTTTACAGAAATTCAGTGTGATTTTGGCTAATAAGAACTACTTTTGCCATTTAGGTTATATGATAGATATTTCCCAAATTTGAAGACTAAATCTGAAGCTTGATGGTGTTGACAAATAAAGTAAAATTCTATCCTACCATAAGTGCAGTTCAAACATTTAAATGGCACTAACTGAAGGGCTGAATTATGGCAAGCTTAAACAAATGACCACAGTGAAGCAGTTGTGAACGATGGATATCAACAGCAATGTATCTGAGTTTGTAGTATCAATAGGCTTTATCCTGTGATTAAAGCAGGATTCAATCAATGAAATGCCAGAATCCTTTATATTGTATGAAATATCAATAATAAATTATTAAGTTTAAAATGTGCAAGGACTACAGTTTTTCTCTAAATTTTCTTAGGAGGTACAACATGACAAAGTTTGATTATCACTGAATAGTGTTCAGGTTGGTTTCCAATTTTATTCTAATATTTGTGTGATACTTTTATGAGCACTTAGAACTGCATGTAATATCTTGATTTAAGTAAAACGTGACCTTCATCTCCCCCTTTCCATTCCTCTCCATCTTCTAGAATTCAAGCAGAGTAGAGAGGAGGGTAGGAGGATCTACATTTACAAGAGGATATGTAAGAGTCCTGGTTCAAGACATGAACAGACACTTCTCCAAAGAGGACATCCAGATGGCCGACAGACACATGAAACAATGCTCAGCATCCCTCCTCATCAGGGAAACACAAATCAAAGCCACAATGAGATACCACCTCACACCGGTCAGAGTGGCTAAAATGAACAAATCAGGAGACTCTAGATGCTGGCGAGGATGTGGAGAAACGGGCACCCTCCTACACGGTTGGTGGGAATGCAAACTGGTGCAGCCCCTCTGGAAAACAGTGTGGAGGTTCCTCAAAAAATTAACAATAGAACTCCCCTTTGACCCAGCAATAGCACTGCTGGGAATTTACCCAAGGGATATAGGAGTGCTGATGTATAGGGGCACATGGACCCCAATGTTCATAGCAGCACTCTCAACAATAGCGAAATCATGGAAAGTGCCTAAGTGTCCATCAACTAACGAAGGGATCAAGAAGATGTGGTTTATCTATACAATGGAATACTACATGGCAATGAGAAAGAATGAAATCTGGCCATATGAAGCAACATGGATGGACCTTGAGGGTGTTAAGCTGAGCAAAATAAGTCAGGCAGAGAAGGACAGATACCATGTTTTTCACTCATATGTGGAACAGGAGAAACTTAACAGAGAACCATGGGGGAGAAGAAGGGGAAAATTAGTTGGAGAGAGGAAGGGAGGCAAACCATGAGAGCCTCTTGAATACTGAGAACAAACTGAGGGCTCATGGGGGTGGGGGAGAGGGGAAGGGGTGGGCATGGAGGAAGGCACTTGTTGGGATGAGCACTGGGTGTTATATTGAAACCAACTTGACAATAAACTATGAAAGAAAAAATAAAATAAAATAAAATAAATAAAATAAAATAAAATAAAAATTTTCACTACAAAAAAATATTTTTCTAATAGCTCTATATGGATTTAGTAATTCTTGTTCCTTGCTTATATATATTTACAATTAGTCTTAATGTTCAGATCACTGACTCAATAAATATTTTAAGATTTACTTTATTTTAAAAAATATGTAATGTTTATTCATTTTTTCAGAGAGAGAAAGAGACTGAGGAGAGAGAGAGAGACAGAGCACAAGTAGGGAAGGGTCGGAGAGAGAGTCACAGAATCCCAAGCAGGCTCTAGGATCTGAGTTGTCAGGACAGAGTCCAATGCATGACTCGAACTCACAGACCATGAGATCATGACCTGACCTGAAGTTGGATGCTTAATCAACTGAGCCACCCATGTACTCCAAGACTGACTTTAGTTTAATCTTTATTCATATAATTTTATTGCTCAAACGTCTCAGGCTAAAGTGATTTTTTTCATAATGTACTTTAAAATGCCCAAAGATTTCTAATTCTTACTTGGCTACAACTTTTTAACTCCTCATTTTTTAACATGTCCTTAATGTAGTTATATAATCGTCTACTTCAACAAGATAGGAGAGTTTCAGTTACTTCATAACCTTGTTAATAACTGTTCTTGTTGTCATTTTAATTTTAGCAATTCTAGTAGACATATCATGTTGTGATTTTATATTTCTCTGATAAGAAATGTTAGTGATGGTTTACTCACTTGCTTATTTGTCATCTATATGCCTTCTCTTGTGAAATGTTTTTTCAACTCTCTTGACCAGATTTTAAATTGGGTTTTTCAACTTTTACTGTCAATTTGTATCAATTATTTCTAGATTTCTCATATAAATCATTGTCATGTATATATTATAAAGATTTTTGAAAAAAATCTGTTTTGTAAATATTTTTCAATTATTTTTCAAACTTTTATTGAAAAAAATTCCTTCTCTTCATTGACTTTTCCCTAGAACTTTTCACCAAATCAATTGATTTATAAATGTGATGTTATTCTGGATTTTCTATTCTGCCTTTGCTCTGTTTTTCTACTCTTGCCCAATAGTATACTATATTATTATATTTTTATAGTAAATTTTGATATCAGCTAGTGTGTGTCCTAAAACGATGATCTGTTACAGAACTATTGTGAGTCTTCTGAATCCCTTAATTTTCCATATTAATATTTAAGTAAATTTATCAAATTCTTCAAAGGAAGATTATTGGCATTTTTATTGAGAATGAAAGAACTGACATCTTGACAATATTGGATTTTCCAATTCATGAGAATGATTTATTTCTTCTTTGTTTATTTAGCTCATCTCAATATTTTATACTTTTCAGTGTACCATTTTTAACCATTTTTTAATTCATTTAGTTTGTTTATTTTGCTTGTTTTGTTATCTGCTTCTATCGTAAATGAATTTTTAAATCATTTTCCTGATTTTGTTTTTGCTAATTTTTCTCCATCGCTTTTCTATTTCATTGAGCCTTCTTTGATCTTAATTACTTTCTTCACACTTACTTTGAATTTAACCCCCTCTGCTTTCATTGAATTTTAAGGGAAAATTTAGATCATGGATTTTAAGTATATTTTTTTCAAATAACTTCTTAAAGCTATAAGTTTCGTTCGAATACTACTTTAATTATATCTGAAACACACTTTTAGTTTTACTTGTTTTCTCAGTTTTGACCTCTGAGCTCCTTAATGTGTTATTTTAATATCCAAACTCTTAGGAATTTTAAAATAATTTTATTATTATAAATTCCTAATATATTTCCATTGTGAAAGAGACCATAATCTGTGAAAGTTCCCTCATTTATGTACAGTGTGAAGGTTTGCTTTCTCCTTATGGAATGTTATGTTTTTTATAATGTCAATTAAGTAGCTTGACAGTGTTCACATATTTTATACATTTTTGTGTCATCTTTATCTAGTTCTGCTATAAATTTCTATGTGAAAGGTAATAAAAAGCTCTATATATGATTACAGAACTACTGTTACCTCTCTGGAGTTCTGATGATTTTTGCTTTATGTATTTGAAGTTTTATTAAATGAATGTACACATATTATCATCACAATATACCTTCATTTTCCTGATAATACTCTGTATGAAGCTTCTTTTGTCTTATATTTAGAAAGATGTTCCAGCTTTCCTGTGTTTCATGTTTGCATTTTTCATTACTTTACATATATTTTACATTTAATCTTTTCTTTGTATTTAAACTCTATCTCTTATAAATAGCATTTATATTTTTTATCCCAGCAATCTCTGCCTATTAAATGGAGTATTTAATTCACTACATTTAATATAGTTATATACTAAATATACATTGAAATATATATATAGTAAGATGTTTTAAAAATTTTTTAAATGTTTGTTTGTTTTTGAGAGAGAGGCACAGAGTGAGCAGGGAAGGGGCAGAGAAAAGGAGACAGAGAGTCCAAAGCAAGCTCCAGTCTCTGAGCTGTCAGTACAGAGTGCAACATGGGGCTCGAACTTAGGATCATGACCTGGGCCAAAGTAGGCCCAGGCACCCCTCTATAGTAAGATGTAAGTCTAGTAACATGCAATGTGCTTTCCAGCTGCCACATCTTTTGTCTTTCTTTTTTCGTTGTTTTAGTCCTCATTTCATGTCTTCTACTGGGTTAGTTAATACTTTTTCCATATGCAAATTTAATTCCTCTGTTGGCATTTTACCCATACCTCTTTATTTGGTTATTTAAATAGTTATTCCTGGTTAAGGTTTCTCAGCATTAACACCATTGACATTTAAAGCTGGATAAATTTTTGCTGTGAGGAGGCTGCCCTTTGTACAGCAGTGTATTTAGCAGCATCTTTGGCCTCTGCCCTCCAGATGCCAGTAAGACTGTGCCTTCACAGAATCAACAAGAGTGTTTTCTGTTAGTTCCAAATGTCTATGAGGAGGGGGAAAGTAACACCATTTGTTTAGAATTAGTGCTACCAAGGTTACAATATACAGAGACCAATCATGATTATAAGCCTGAAGATAGAATTTTAGGACTTCATGTAACATTTAAGAACCTTACATTGCAAAATTCTGTAGGCACATATATTTTATACAAATTTAAGTCTCACAATAAAATGTGGTTATTTTTACTTCAAATATTCACTGCTGTTTAAAAGAATCAATATATAAAAAAGATGATTTTTATATTTACCCACACACTTAGCACTTCTGTTGTTCTTCATTTCTTCTTGAAAATATAAGCTTCCATATGGTGTCATTTTCCTGAAGCACTTCATGTAAATTTTTTATACTGCAGATATGCTAGCACAAATTTCTCTCCATGCTTTAATTTGAAGACATCTTGGCCACGCCTTCATTTTTGAAGAATGTTTTTGGCTTTTTGCACCCTAATAGTATTCCACTACCTCTCCGTTACCACTGGTCTGAAGAAAAGTCAGTCATCATATGGGTGAGTGGCCCCAAGAATTTCATATACTAATATTTCTGGCTGCTTTTAAATTTTCTTTTAATCTTTATATTTTGGCAACTTGCTATAACATGCTGAGGTATATCTTTGTATTTATCCTGACAATTAGGGATTTGCAGAGTTCTTTATATTCTTCACAAATATTTGGATATTTTTTTTTTAAATGTTTTATTTATTTCTAGGAGAGAGAGAGAGAGAGAGACAGCGTGAGCAGGGGAGGGTTAGAGAAAGAGGGAGTCACAGACTGAAACAGGCTCCAGGCTCTGAGCTGGCAGTCAGCACAGAGCCCGACGCGGGGCTCGAACCCACGAACCGCGAGATCATGACCCGAGCGAAAGTCGGACGCTTAACCAACTACGCCACCCGGGCGCCCCAATATTTGGATATTTTTAACACTATTTTTTTTCAAATATTTCAAACATATCTTTTTTCTTCTCCATTCTCTTAAAACTCCTAAGCTGAAATTCTAATTACGGTTATATTAGACTTCTTGATATTGTCTCACAAGTCACTGAAAGTCTGTTGTTGTTTTTTTTTTTTAACATTCTTCTCATTTTTCTCTGGGTTGAATAATTTCTATTGCTTCTTCTTTATATGTATCAGTTCTAGCTCTGCAATCTCAATGCTGATAATGCTAGTTAGTAAAATTTGCATTTCAGGTCTGAAAATTCCATTTGATTATTGTCTTTTTAATAGTCACAAATTATCTGCTGAGATTCACCATCTATTCACTTTTCATAATCATATTCTCTTCAAATATTTAAAAATATATTTCATAAGTATTTCAAAGTTTTCATCTTAGAATAACAATGCTTAGGCTGTTTCAATGCCTTTTTCTTGATTATGGGTCATATTTTACTATTTATTTTCATGTCTAAAGTTCTGGTTGTATGTTGAATGTTTTATATTATAATTATAAAGACTTATATTATAATATTTTCCTTTAAAGACTATTGATGTTGTTCTATGGAGTAAATTACTGGCTAAAACCTTTGATCCTAATATGTTTGATTTTATTTTTGGTTAGAGAGGGATGACTCTGGTATTGAACTTAGTTCTAGAAAGTGATATTTATTTTAGGGCATGGTTCTCCCTCCTTAAACATATCCTTTCATGAGACTCAAGTGGGTGCTGAGGTGCTAATCAATGTCTCTTTACTCAGGTATTGCATGATACTGTTATCATATTTTAGTTTCAACCCAACAGGTGATCTCTGCTTGGACTTTTGTGGCTTGTTTTCTACATATAGTCTAGCCTTCACTCAAAAACCTATGGTGAATGCAACTCATAGAAGTTTGGAGACCCCTTTTAGGAGCTCCCTCTTTTCCTTGACTATGTTCTAAAAAGTTCAGATGCTCCATTAGTTGGAGACCAAATCACTTTCTCCTCACATCAACAGGACTACCATCATTTGTGTAGGCTGCCCTTCTCTGGGCCACATCAGGACATGATACCATGCGAGGAACTGAGATAATCACAAGGTTCACCTTTTGCATTTCCTTCTCTCAAGAACCACTGTGCCATGTTCCTTATTTCCAATGTCTAAAACCACATACCTCCTATATTTTAATCAGTCTTCTAGTTGTCCAGTAGGTCATCATGTATGGTAGTAGATGTCAAAATTTCTGTACCATTATTTAGCAGGATTCTCTTTCACTATTTCTTAATGCAATATCAAATGTACTTTTTTAAAAATGCCATTATAGATCAAATCATTCTGAGAACCAAATCTACATGGTAGAAAGATAGGTCAAATGAAGTACAAAATGCAAATTGCAGAACAAGTTCAAATCACAATATTGATAAACCACATTGGCTCACAGCATTTGCTTTATGTACACCCAAAATTATTAGCAATGAGAAAATAGTAAAGACCACTTCACTAGCTTCCATGGAATTACAGACTGAGTGAACACAACAGCACACAGAACACTGTAAACCATATATATCTATAGTACAATATAATGTGTTAGTTATGCACAGCAAAAATGCACATATGGAAAACCCAACCAAAAATATTAAAAATAATTTCAAAGATGATGCTATTGATGATGATTATTTTTCAGTGCTTACTATGTGCTAAATAAACATTTACTTGTATTGCCTACATTGATCTCTTAAAGAATTTTATGAAATATACATGATCAATATCTCCATTCTGAAGCTGAGTAAAGGAAAGCACTGAGAAATTTAATAACGTGTCCAAAGTTACAGAGCTACAATCACTATAAACTATTGATTCTTATTAAAATAACCTACTTTTTTTTAATTGCCTACTCTCCTGAATTATTTATAATTTGTTTTGAGAATCTGTGAACTAATTCCCTGACTCCACTTTTTATTGTTTTTACAATTAACACCTTGTTAACTGTGGACAGGTGTTTCCCAATGGGATACTGAGCTCCAACCAGGTGTTAATGAAAAGAAACAAGAAAGTTAGGTTACAAAGACATGGGAAAATTGCCATGTATCTGAAATAGGACTGTAAATTAGCTTGTTCTATCAAGGGAGTGATGTATTTTCTTTTAAAATTTTCTCCAGTCTTCTGCCAAATTTTAAGAACCTTTAGTAATTCTTTGATTTTGATTCTAATTTAACATAAAACATCTTTCTTTGACGTATGTAAATATAGCTTCCATTGTTGATTTGGTATCACAATGAATGCTTTACGAGACCCTTGTGAATACTCATTGTTAAATTTTATACTTCATAATAAAAAGTTAAATAGAACTAACAATGGAGGATGGAGTAACACATTAATACTATTTGTGACAGAACAACTTTTTCACAAACTAAACATGTTCTTTTAATCCTTTGATATATGTACTCATGTAATTAGGTAATGTCTTATGACTAACAGTGAAACCTAGTTCATGTAATATTCAGAATTTCACAGAGGAACCATATTGGAATTTCTTTTATGTGACCAAATACAATTATGTACAGTTAAGAGAAAATTATTAGGAATCTTTTCACTAAGATGGTCACAGTAAATAAATAGAATACTTCCCCCAAGACAATCTCTTAAGGATTTAGATATAATGGTTAAAATATCTGATTTAAAATATGAATATTAAAATAGCATTTTTATACATATATGCTTAATAAACATGAAAAGTATCCATCATTTCTCATGAAGAAAATAAGTTGTGTGTGTGTGTGTGTGTGTGTGTGTGTGTGTGTGTGTGGTGAAAAATGAATTGGGAAAATATATCAAGGATGCTTAGGGTAAGATGGTGAAGAAAAGGCAGGTTGTGGTAATTCACCTTAATATATATCAAAAAAATCACATTTCTATATTTAGTATTTTTATTACATAAATGTATGCTGTTGAAGTACTCAGAGATGTTGAAAAGTTTACATTTTAATGTAAATGGAGGAGTAAATAATGTAACGTGAAAGGAGGGGTGCTTCCAAGTTTAACTAGGGTGGTCATGGTAGATTCTCACTGAAAAGACAACATTCCAGCAAAATCTGGAGTTAGACAAATATTTTTAGATTTTCTTTTTTAACTCTGAGATTTTTAGTCTATTTACATTTTGGAAAAGGTGAGAGGTAGGATTCTTTTTCTATCTCCAGAAAAGGATGGACCCTTTTAGGTAAACCCAAACCTAAATTTCATCCATTGTGTTGCTTTGCCAATATTATCATTTGCCAATATTATCATATATCAAATGCCCATTTTTCAGGGGTGTATTTCTGGGATCCGCTACAAAGTCATTGATATATATTTTTCCATTGCTAACTTAGTAATACATAGTTTTAATTATAATTTTTATATAGAAATATGATTTATAACTTATATTTGTATTACAATGTAACTATAATTATATTTTGAGGTCTGATAAGATAATTCTCCTTCTTTATGGGCTTTTTTAAAAAATACAGCTTGGTGTAGGTTTTGTAGGAATGTATTATATTGAATGTAGAAATAGTTTTAGGGGAGAAGTGGCATTTTATATCTCAAATGTATGATATACCTATCTATTTAATCTGACTTTCTTTAATGTTCATAACTTACCTCATCACAGTTTTCTTTATGTTTTAAGTTTATTATGACTTGTTACTTTTTATTTTTGTTACAAAGTTACAATGTTACCTCCTGTTTCTTAATTAGTTATTGCAGGTTGATTACTACGTATATTGATGTGTGTCTTGTCATTTTGCTTAAACCTCTTATTAGTTATAGTTTGTTCATTAAGTTTTTCCAGTTCTCTGGAGAGACATTTTTATTGTCAATACATAATGACAGCTTTCACTTTCTTCTACTCTTTTTGAAATATTTTCGATTGACTAGAAACTGCGACAGTGATCAAGTCTTGTGATGTTCTTAATTTTAATGGGAATCTTATTTAACTGTTGAGTATAATTGACATAAATTAAAATGAAAAGTTTTTATCAGGTAAGAGAAGTTCCCATTTATTCAGTCAGCTAAGATATTTTACAAAAAAAAATGTGTGTAGAATTTTATCAAATGTTTTTCCTGCAATTGTTAGGATATTTTTATAATTTTGATATGTTAATATAAACCACATTAATGGATTTTTTTAAACGTTATACAACTTTTAACTAGTGGCTGGTAGTGACTTGTTTTTCCCTAATGTATACATTTGGTAACATTTATACAAACGTTTTTTGTTTCCCTACTCGTAAGATCCACAACACCTCCCCCATTTTGTCCTAGTATTAGAGTACTGGTAATCTTAAGACAAGTTGTCATTTGTCAACCTTTAATAGCCTGTAATAACTTTACAGTTTAAGAAGTTCCTTGAAAATTCAGTAAAATTGTCAATGGAACTCTCAGAGGTTGGGTCTAATTGTGAAACTATCAACTTAAAAATGTATAGTTCTTGGTGATTACAGAGTTTACTAATTCTTGAGATGTATCTGCTAACCATATGTACTATATATTGATCCATTTTTGTTTTCAAAGGTATTGCTTTAAATACATATATATTCATTACATTTAATGTTGTATTTATCTCTAAATTCTCAGATTAGCATATGGCTTATTGAGCATTCTGACTTTTATGGTTATCCATATTTGCAAAAAAATGTTATCTACTTTAATAGTTTATTCTTTTTGAATAATCAGATTTGAAGTGTGTTGATCAACTCTATTACTGTGTTCAATTTAAAAAATGATGTCTGCTTTATTAACTTCTTTTCTTTTCATTCATAGAAATTTAAAGAGATGAGAAGAGAGATTCCGATCAGAAATCTAAGATCCAGGCGGTCCAAAGAAGAAAAAGAAAATGCCTAAGTCTCAAAGGAAATCATAGGAACCAGACGTTCCTTATGGCAATCCATGATGGAGCAAAAGTAACGTGATGAATGAGAGCTAAAATCAATATTTCATCCTGTAGATAATGGGGTACCTGAACCAGAGGGGTTTGGCACATTATCCATCCTATTTGGTCAGATGTCTCTCACACCCATGTCAGGAAGATATGATCAGTATTTTTATTATCATTCCCACTCACAAAACTGATGTGAAGAAAACTGGGGCATAATAAGGCAGTATAATGGCTGTAGGAATTGCATTTTTAAATTGTTAGAAAATTTTTAAAGTTTAAACATATTCAAATGTATGTCTTATAACTTTCACTTAATCTGGGCACAGGCTTGTGAGTGGGTCTTTGATGTTCTCCAAAAACATAAACTATTTGAATCCAATTACCATATTGAAAATATTCCTCCAAAGTTTTAATTCCCTGTCATTTCTCCTCCATTTGTCTGAAGCTGCTATTCAGAATTTTAAATAACTCATTTACATAAGAATTCTTTTCTTAGCTCCAGACAGTGTGAATATTTTTGTGCAGATTAAAGTAAATGTACGCCTATGAAAACTTTACGGGGGGGGGAGGAAAAACCCAAAAAACAAAAAACAAATTCCCAGAAGCCAAAATCAGATTATAGATCTAATAAGTTGCAGTGAATTTATATGTGCTATAGCTGCTGCAGAAGTGTGAAAATGTCACAGGTAGAATGAAATTTAGATAAAATGTTCTACTGTGTATGTGTTTATTATTTCTCTTTATCCTGGGAAAGGAATTTAATATTTTATATATCTTCCCAAATTTCTATGCATTGTGTAAGATTTCTCTAAACTCAGATTTTGCAAAGATCATTGTATAAAAAATATGGATTATCAAGTATAGGAAAATGCAAGACAATTTCCTTCCTGCCTAATGTCCCACTAGCCAAATATAAGGAAAAAGTGTAATGAATTTGAAAATAAAAAGCTAACATATTCTACTCCCTTAAGCACTGTAAATATCCTAATGAAAGAAACATCTCCTGCTGAGTTTCTCCTCAGAAAATCCAATAAAGTTTTTATTAAAATGAACAATCACAGAAAAGGAAAGTTTAAAGTAAATTTTCTGTATAGTTTAATAAGATCTTTTCCTCATAAACAGCACTTAAGTCCTTCATTAAAAAGATCAATAAGACACTAAAAAATATAGTGTAGTGCAGCACCCATTAATTAAGCTTTGAAGAACACTGAATGGCTAGAAGAAATCATTAATATAAAACCAAAATGAAAATAGATGCCCCCTGAGAGTAACTTTAAACTGAATAATGGTTTCATTACACAGTGAAAGCACATGACTTTGAACTGAATATATGTGAAACCAGAAAATTATTGAGTAACTATGTATGAGAGACTTCCTCAAGTGACCTAACCTTCAGACAGATGGTCTTTAGCAGGAAACTATTTTATTCAGAAATTAGTGAGAACTCTTCTACTATAACAAACATAATAATATTAAGAGTCAACCCTGATTTTCAATAAACCTAATGTTCTTAGTATTGAAACAGAAGGATCATGTCTTTACCGTAAAGAACTCAAAACCTCATCTCACAATACCCTATGGTTTGTAAGACTTTGAAGAACATTTTTTTCCTTTCTTTGAGAAAAACAAAGGAATTCTGTAATTGATAGCCCTGCACAAAACTATTAGCAATGATTAGCATTTTGCCTAAAAAATAAATGTGAAGCAATAAGCTAGCTAGATAAACATGCACATTTTGCTTTTCTTTCTTTTATTAATGTTGGAGATTTTTCATAAAAAATAGAATTAGTTGGTATTTTAAATATTATAATTTTAAAACTACCTAAGCATTATATATGACCTATTGGGGGAAATGGGCATGTTCTTAAACTATCTTTATGCATGACTTAAATATAATTAGATTTTTTAATTTAGGTTTTGAATTTTGAGTATTAAGTCATTTACCATAAGTAAAATATATTCCTTATACATCTGCAATGGGATCATATCTCACACTTTTTTGTTACCAAACTGTTTCACAAATGCCTTGACCTGAGCATTACTGGGTGTAATGATCACACCTTGAACTGATTAAATGTTTATAATGTCTCCTTTTTGACATATCCTTCAGTATTAACTTCTCTTAAAACTAAAGGAATATACATAGATAATATCAACACTTAATGTGCAGCTCATAGTCACTAAAAACATCCAGTAAAATATCAATAACCTTTCACTATGCACAGCACTGAATCAATTATTCGGGCTTAAAAGCTGAGTCCAAGACATGTTCAGTGCATACCCTGGTCTGCTTCCTAAACCTTCCCTTTCTTCTGCCTTAGTAATCTTGTATGGCATGATATCCTCAACTGTAGACAAAGAACCAAACCAAAACAAAACAAAACCCATATTTCCTTCTTCCAGGGACTTCTCCTGGAATTTCCTTTGTTTCTTCCTGGCTTAGAAGAACTTTTTGACTACAAGATCCTACAATCACCTTCTCTTCCCTTAAGAAAATCAAGATGGGGGTGTGTGTGTGCCTGGGTGACTAAATCATCAGACTTTGGCTCAGGTCATGATCTCATGACTCATGAGCTCGAGCCCTGAATTGGGCTCTGTGCTGACAGCTCAGAACCTGGAGCCTGATTCTGATTCTGTATCTCCCTCTCTCTGACCTTCCTCTCTCCCTCCCTCTCTCTCTGTCTCTTTCCTTCTCTCTCTCTCTCTCATTCACTGTCAAAAATGAATTTAAAAAAATAAAAAAAGAAAGAAAATCAAGACGGATTTCTTTTTTGATGTCCCTGAGCAGACCAGTACTGAGGTTCAACCCACTGAAAAAGTGCTCAGAAAATCATGAATAATTAATTGCTGGGAGGAACATTAGATATTTTCAATCCTGATTTCTTCATTAGTCTATGAAGAAACCTAAATTTCATCATGGTTAGAAGCTCTCACAACTCCTCAGGGCAGAATAGACTTAGGATCTAGGTGTGATTCCAAACTCAGAAACTTTTACACACTGTGATTTTATTAAATAAATAAATAAACGAATAATCAATAAAAGCATTATATATTTAAAAATCTAAGTTTCTCAGTAAGAATTGGGATCCATGTTTTTTGTGTTGGTTCTTGTTTTTGTATTGACTGCTGTTTCTCTTTTTTTTTTTTTTTAAGATTTTTTTTAATGTTTTTTTATTTATTTCTAGGAGAGAGAGAGAGAGACAGCGTGAGCAGGGGAGGGTCAGAGAGAGAGGGAGTCACAGACTGAAACAGGCTCCAGGCTCTGAGCTGGCAGTCAGCACAGAGCCCGACGCGGGGCCCGAACCCACGAACCGCGAGATCATGACCTAAGCGAAAGTCGGACGCCTAACCAACTAAGCCACCCAGGCGCCCCTTGACTGCTGTTTCTCAACCATTGATTGATAGATAAAACTTATCCTCAGAGAATTTGATGACTTATCAGCAAGTCTACCCACTTTTCTTCACACCATTTTGGAATTCTCCACACTAACAATCGTAACTTTAATTCATTTTATCTCAATTTTATAGTGTAAAGAGAAATGTCAGAATTCTGCGATTTGACTGGTAAAGATTAAGAGGAATGGCAGTATGACTACATTATATTAGGTTGTCAGTGAATCCACAGCCCAAGACAAAAAGAACATGTACTGGAAAACCACTAACTGACTCCCTGTCCTTATTATTGTGTCTAAGGAATACTTAAGATTAAATTTAAAAGGAAGAAAAATCCCCTTGCTATCCAGAAAACAAGCACTGACATCACATTCAGATCCTCCTCAACTAAGTTTTAAAGGCTTTCCTATAAAAGATATAACCCATCCCTACTTAAATGGATCAAAATGTAATATATTCATATTGAATATTGTATATTTTACACTGTCATATTAGTAAAGCTGTCAGCTTGCCAATGAAATAAACTTGATAATTACAATAAAAAGCTTTTATCATGTTATGGAATGAATGTTTGTCTCCACAAGATTCATACGTTGAAGACTTAACCCCTAATTTGATGGCATTTGGGGATGGGGCCGTTGAGAAGTAATTAGGGATAAATGACCTCATGAGAGTAGGGCTCACATAAGAAGAAAGGTGGAACCCTTATAAGATTAGACACCCAGAAACCTCCCTCTCTCTCTCCCATGCATATATAAAGAAGAATTCAGTGACCACTCAGTCAGATAGAGGATACTTATAAGCCAAGAGAAGAGGCCTTGTAATGAAACCTATATGATATGTGTCCCTATCTTGGACCTCCCACCTCAAGAAATCTGAGAAATTTCTAATCTTTAAGCCACCCAATCTGCAGTATTTTCTTAATGACAACCTGAGCTGACTACCACATAGCACAACATCAATTGTCAAGACTATATAAGACCTGATAATTAGGACTATTCTTGCTTTGCTTCCACATACAGAAAAAAAAAATTTTTTTAAATAATAAGTGAACTTGGAAGAAATTTTAATTATCTACACTAATTTTTTCTCCTTTTAATTTTTGTATTAATTATGTACTTATATGTACATAACTCCCCCTTCTTGCCTCTTTACTGATTTCACACTGAATATTTTATTATATTGCACAAATCATATTAACTTAAGTAGAAAACTCTGCTGTGTGCTTCTTCTATTCAATTTACTCTCTCAACTGCAAATACATTCTATTTGTTGTAATTTTTCCATTGTCATCTTATACCATGGTTTTGTGATAATTTCACAAGTATTTTCTATTTAAAACAAAGCAAGGAGTAGATAGATAAATAGACTTATAGGTAAGATGATGCTTTTTAATTACATTTATATTCTGTTATTTATGTGCATGCCTCTTTCAAAATTCAGACTAAAGGTTTAGATAGTCATTCTTCGGGGGAAGTACTCATTAGTGGTCACTTTTACTTACCTATCCCACAATTAATATACTTAAGCATTTAGAAAAATGCAACAAATTTTAATAATGAATTTCAGACATTTCTAAGTCTTTTACACTAAGAATCATAATATCTCCAAGTCAGTTATTGCATTTATAGTTGATTTTTATTATATGATGGCCCAGAAGAAAAAGTGAGTTATGTTAATCAGTACCCAGAGGATAGCCATTGGTTTCTGCCTATTTTAAGAACTAAAAATTTTTTAAATGTTTTTATTTATTTCTAGGAGAGAGAGAGAGAGAGACAGCGTGAGCAGGGGAGGGTCAGAGACAGAGGTAGACACAGACTCTGAAACAGGCTCCAGGCTCTGAGCTGGCAGTCAGCACAGAGCCCGACATGGGGCTTGAACCCACGAACCGCGAGATCATGACCTAAGCAAAAGTCGGACGCTTAACCGACTAAGCCACCCAGGCGCCCCAGCTTAAGAACTAAATATGTATTATTCCATATTATTCTCTGTAACAGTTAGAAATGTATCTAACAAAAAAATTAGTATGAATTAAGCCTAGGAGGGCTTCATCTTTGTCATAAAGTAAATACTTTATTGTAAGCATTTATTCAGTGAATCAAAAATATAAAAGCCTAGGGATCTCTGATTCTCTAGCGCTCCTCTAGTAAATGTAAAATGACTGACTTATTTTCAAAGATCACAAATAATTTCCTGGCAGGATGGAAACAAAAGGCAGAAAACAAAGGGAGATGTCAGCCAAGTTTGTCCTCTTTCCTAGGAGCTTTCATATAAATAATACAAATAATTTCTAATTGCAGTGCATTGACCAGAACTGTGTCTAATAGTCATCTCCTGGCTTAAGGGAGGCTGAGAAAATTGGTTTTGTAGCTGGGGACTTTGTTGTCTGACAAAATTGAACCAACAAAATTGAGCTTCTGTCAGTAAAGGAGAAGAGAATATTGGCAGTCAGACAAGCAATTCATATCATGTATCTTTGCAAGCCACATGGTATGACACTAGCAATCAATAAAAGAAAGAAAACTGTAAAATTTATAAGTATGTGAAAATTAAATCACACACTCCTAAACAACCAATGGTCAGAAAAAAAAAAAAAAAAGGAAAGGAAAGGAAAAAAAAAAAAAAAAGAAAGTTAAAAAAATCTTGAGATAAATAAAAATAGAAACAACATAGCATACTAGATGCAGCAAAAGCAATTTTAAGGGGAAGTTTANCAGACTCTGAAACAGGCTCCAGGCTCTGAGCTGGCAGTCAGCACAGAGCCCGACATGGGGCTTGAACCCACGAACCGCGAGATCATGACCTAAGCAAAAGTCGGACGCTTAACCGACTAAGCCACCCAGGCGCCCCAGCTTAAGAACTAAATATGTATTATTCCATATTATTCTCTGTAACAGTTAGAAATGTATCTAACAAAAAAATTAGTATGAATTAAGCCTAGGAGGGCTTCATCTTTGTCATAAAGTAAATACTTTATTGTAAGCATTTATTCAGTGAATCAAAAATATAAAAGCCTAGGGATCTCTGATTCTCTAGCGCTCCTCTAGTAAATGTAAAATGACTGACTTATTTTCAAAGATCACAAATAATTTCCTGGCAGGATGGAAACAAAAGGCAGAAAACAAAGGGAGATGTCAGCCAAGTTTGTCCTCTTTCCTAGGAGCTTTCATATAAATAATACAAATAATTTCTAATTGCAGTGCATTGACCAGAACTGTGTCTAATAGTCATCTCCTGGCTTAAGGGAGGCTGAGAAAATTGGTTTTGTAGCTGGGGACTTTGTTGTCTGACAAAATTGAACCAACAAAATTGAGCTTCTGTCAGTAAAGGAGAAGAGAATATTGGCAGTCAGACAAGCAATTCATATCATGTATCTTTGCAAGCCACATGGTATGACACTAGCAATCAATAAAAAAAAGAATGTTGTATATTTTAAAATCAAATTAAAATTAAATCATAAACTCCTAAACTACCAATGGAAAAAAAAAAAAAAAAAAAAGGAAAGGAAAGGAAAAAAGAAAAAAAATGGGAAAGTTAAAAATATCTTGAGATAAATAAAAATAGAAACAACATAGCATACTAGATGCAGCAAAAGCAATTTTAAGGGGAAGTTTATAGTGATAAATGCCTACATTAAGAAAAAAAGAGAGATTTCTAGTAAACAACCAAATTTTATACCTCAAGGAAGTAGAAAAAGAAGAGCAAGCTAAACCTAAAGTTAGAGGAGATAAGGAAATAATTGAGGTCAGAGAATAAATACATGAAATAGAGATAAGAAAAACAATAAAAATATTAATAAACCCAAGTTTTTGTTTTTGAGAAGATAAAAAATTGGCAAACCTTTAGACTAATTACAAAAGAGACAATTCGCAAATGCTTACACATGGTATCACCGAAATATGAAAGATTGTAAGAAACTACTATGTATACTTATGTACCAAAAAATTAGATAACCTGGATGAAATGTGTAAGTTCCCAGAAACATACATAGCCCTTCTAATAGGGTTAAGGAGGCACTTCCAGTTTATATGCTGTTTTACCAGAATTTTTTATAATCTCCTCACCACTTTTCCCACCCCCTGAAGGTAATGCCATTTTGCTATGGCAGCACTCCTATTCTAGGAATCAATTTCTGTATCAGCTTTTTTGGTGTAATAGGTTATCCTAAAATTTAGAGACTTATAACAACCATTTATCCGGCTCATGATTTTGTGGATCTGCAATTTGGTCTGGGCCCAGCTGGACTGTTCTTCTGCTAGGGTCATTCATATGTCTGTAGTCAGCTGTCAGTCAACTAAGTGACTCTCCTTTGGAGGGTTGGATGGCTTCCAGCCAAGCAGCTGAATGATTCTTCTTGTTTGGAGCAGGCAGGTTTCAGTTGGGTTGTGACTAGCTGATTCATGATGGCTTAAACAGTGGCTTCACTCTTTGTAATATCATATATGACAACTAGTCCATACGGCAACACGGAATACTAAGACCAACAGGAGTGGAAGCTACAAGATCTCTTTATGTTTCAATTAGGAACTGGCACAATGGCACTTCCACTAAGTTCCATTAGTGAAAAGTCGGAAGCTTAGCCTAGACCCAAAGGCTGATGAGATGGATTGAACTCTTGATATGAGGAAATGTAAATCAAGGTGGCCATTTTGAGGACCTATGTATAATTTTAAAATGAAATGGCTGACTTAGCCTGAATTTTCCAGAAATTCAGAACTTAAGCAAAGGATCTGTAATTAGATAGTCTCAAAATGTCCATAATAAATAGGAATGAAAAAATTTTATGTGGAAAAACAAAGGTAATCCAAGAGTAAGTTAGCAAACTGGCCATTGCCATAGGCATATGGGGCTACCACTTGGTTAAGTTTACAGTGGTGTGCCATCATCTACTATAGCCAATATGAATTTTCCAGTGGCCATACAGATAAAGTTAAAGAAGATATAGATATCACCTTTGCATCCTGTGACTTTTTGAAATATGGTGCTTATCTAATTCTTCTGAGATGCACATTTGTTTCTGATTTACTATTTGGTATCTATAGAAGATTCATTGGACATTTCTATAATAACGGCTCTGATGCTTCTCATTGGAGAACCAATCCAAGGCATCTGGCAATTATAGTTGCCAATCAGGGAAGTTGCCATAGGGTGAGTCTCTGAATCTACTGAACACATTGCCAGGATTCCATGTACAACATGGGCTCCATAACCTCTTTTCCTACCCAGAACCATGATAGCATTTTTTGTTCCCTTGTATCAGCATCAACTCAAACTCTATATTCAACAGCTCCAATAAGGTCTGAGCACTGCCTCTTTCTCAAAGTACAGTTGGATTGGAAATCGGCCATTGGTCACTTTGGGAAAATATTGGATAAAACTGTTTTATCTATATGTCTGTTTTATCTCTTGCTGAATTTTCTTTAAGGGGGCCCTTCTTAATGTTAAATTGATGGACTTTGAGAATCAGAATAGGATCACTGGAGACGGAATCAAGATTTTTCCATTGTGATGACTGATATCAGCCTTCTGCTATCCAGCTCTTTTTCTGGTTATATAGTTAAATAACCCAGTTTGTCATCCATCTTGTACTATGAATGCAGTGGTGTGTTAGACATCAAATGGACCCCTGCATGTTAAAGAAAACTTGGTTATAACACTAATTTGCCCACTAGTATTATATCCTCTTTGTCACTGTTGTTTAAGTGACTCCACATGGACTCTAATATTCCAGAATTACACTATTTTCATTGGTGCTGTTCCATGACAGCATGTCTTCCTCTCAACCTTGGTCTATAGTGCACCATATCCATTAATCTTCCCAAATATGTGATTTATTGCAGATTGTCTTATTGAATGAAATTTGAGTTCTTCTAGGGAGCACATCCAGGGTGTAGATGCTTTGGTCCTAAATATAAGGGAACTGCCCCTTATATGTGTTATAAGACAAACATATGATGAAGTTATGTGCATTATTACTGTGAGAAATTCAAATTTAAAAATAAAAAATAAATAACTAAAGAAAAAGGGAAGGAAAGAGTATACCTTTACTGAAGTAAAGATCATGATATGGCTATAATTCCATAGAGCATGTGTTCTATGATTTACCAGATTTCCAAAGCAGCATCCTTTTCTTGGTAATAGAATCCATAGACATAGTAGCGTTGAGGAATCAAAGTGTACCATCTATGAAATATAACAGAGGGGTTTTACTCTCAACTATATTTAATAGCTGTATGGCCTTGGATAAATTAGTCTCTCAAACCTCAGTCTTCTCATCTGTAAAAAGGGGTCACAGAATTGGTGTGAGGATTGAAAAAAAGATAACCCTTTCAAACCATTTACCATTTTTCCTGATATTTAATAGCTATATGAGAAATTGTATCTATTTATTATGCTCTGGGAATCAGGTTTTTTTTAATTGTCAGAATAACAACCTGTCAGTGAAGTTACCATGCTCATTGCATTCACTGAATTATAATTTAAAAAATCACAAATACAACTCATTATGTTGAACTTTTCTGTTTTCACGATTTCCCAAACTGATACCAATCACTGCCTCGGTCATGTTGATGGTTTCAGCTAAGTAAGACATTGGTTCATGCACAAGACTAACAATAACAAATATAATTGTTCTGAGTAATTTTTTGAAGATAATAGAAAATCCAGTAAATTCCTTGAATTCATAGCAGAGAGAATAACTAAAGATTTCCCTAAACAAATTGATGTTTCCTTTGTGCCTCATCATCACTCGATATGGGTATCATATGTCAACATTCAGCAAGTGTCAAATAGAAATACAAGTGTGGGCTTTGGACTTCTTCAATGTAAGTGAGTGATAAGCAAGAAAAATGTGTTCAATGTCAGTGTTCCAATGTAAGCTAGATTTCGAAACATAAAAACACTAGTGGGAAATGTAATATATGGAAATTGGTTTGCCTAACCTAACTTTCTGACAGAGAATGATGGTTCCCCTCCATTTATCTATTTGATATCATAAAGTGCTTATCTCAGCTGCAGGGCTGATATCGCTTTCCATGAAGCAGATGGTGAATCACAGCTAACATCAAAACCGTGACTGTTTTAAATACAGGGAAGTACAGTTTGTTTGTCTCCCAACGAGGCCACTCCAACAAACATGCATTTTCTTTTCCAGTAACATCTGAGTGAAGCTATTTTAAAATGTGTTTAGTTGAGAACAGATTTTCATTATTTCTTTATCAAAGTGTTCTCTATTATACTCAGTTCAAAGAGAAAAATGGACCTTAACTACACAAAGTTAACAATTGGTCATTTATACTGTACATCTATCAGATATTCCAATGTTATAAGCATTGGGGTATGTTGTAATAGTCTTTTTACTGAGGGCTCTTTAAAGGAATACAGGATTTTGAAGAAAACTCTTTCTCTTTACTATTATATACCATCCAAGTAATTTTTCCAACATTATAAAAATATCATCTTGAAGGATACCAGAAGAGTAAGGAAATGCAATGATTTTTGGCTTAGGGAATTTATTTTTTTTTAAGGAAAGGACACCAGAAATTCATTGTCAAGTAAAAGAAATCACTGCAAGTGAATGAGAGGCAAAATTTTTGATGAGTGATATAAAAATATAAATATGAAAGGAAACGAAGATCACAACTGTCAAATGAAATTAGCTAGCCCTTGAAAGGAGGTTGTTCAACTGTTCAACAGTGCAGTAGACAAGATGAGTACATTCAAACATATTTTTCCATGTCTTTATTTATGAAGACACTGAAAATTATTACTAAGAAAGTCACACTATTAGTGCAAAGAAAACCTATGAATTTGAATCAAGTTCATCACAAGTCTATCTGTTTGATTGGTCCAGGTATTTAACATATTAACTGCAAGACAATAATGATTTAACTTAAAACTCATAGGATTGTTTGATTATAAAAAGACAATTTGCATAAATAAAAATAACACAATATCTTCTGCAATCTACATTCTGAACAATCCTATTTCCCTTACTTCCCCCACTTTTATTACCTCCTAAAATTGCCATCATAAAATGTCATATTCTGACTCAGTGTTTAAAATGTTTTAAAAATATTTTAAATAATAGAAAAGAGCCCCACTTTAGTAAACATATGCTATGTTAACTTTCTATCTATCTTAATCCTGGGGTGATCCTCCCACACATACACAAGAATTTGAAGATATTGGAGCCATTTTTGGTTATCACAACCATGGAGGTGTTTTTAGCATCCAGTGACTGGAGAATAGCAACACTGCCAAATATCATATAATACACAAAACACTTGGGGAGAGCCCTACCCCACAGAAGAATCATCCAGCTCAAAAAGTCAACACTGTTGAGATTGAGAAGCCCTGGTTTATATAATGAGAATGGTCCCTCATACTTAATAAAATGTTTTCAATGTGTATAGAATTCATATTTTTCTAGAATAAGAGTTGCCTTGTAAATTTGAGGACACAAGAAAATAAGAGTGGGAAAATACACAGCATAAAGCTGTAAAAAAGAGCTCAGATCTTTGAGTGAAAGACATACTTTTGCATAACTGATTCCAACAAGTACATATACGAGGAAAGTTACCTCAATGTCTATGAGCATCTATTTCCTCAGCTAAAAAAAAGAGGGATAATAATACCTTCTTCTTATGGCTGTGAAAATTTAATGAACTAACTTAAAGTTTCTAGCAGAATGTATAGCACAAATGCTCAAAGAATAAAGACTGATTATATAGAGATAAGGCTAAAGATAAACCATACTCTAGAATAAGTTTATTCTCTTAATGAAAATGCTTTGATTTTAAATTCACCGTGGAAGTTTGCATTCTGACCTCAGAAGCCAAACGTTTGCACACTTTACATTAGATCGAAGGGCAATGAAACCATATTGCTAAGCACTCTTGATCTCTCACTGTCAACCACCCAACAGTGCTGGCATTTTCCTATGACCACTTTCAGTTCCCATACCCAACATTCCAAATCTTTAAAATCAATGTCATGGAGAAACTTCAGCATGAATAACTTTCTTCATTTCAATTTTCAATTACTATATTCATCTAAAATAAACTACTTTCTTATTTTCTATTCATATATTGCTTTAAAAGTGCCAAGAAGAGAAATAGGAGAATTCGCTATGGAACCCCAGTCCATAGTGAAGAAAATCACTAAAAACTCAAATCTCAGTAAACAGAGCTAATTACAAGACGATCAGGCCATGTTTTCTTCTGAAGAAATCTTATGTGAAAATAGAAATCTTTGAGTTATTTTAGCACCTTTAAAGTTTCAAAGTATTTCCACAGAATATGAACCAAAGATATGTATTAAGTCCTAAGGAATGAACTGTGAGCTTTAAGGTATATTGCAGGGAATTTTCAATGACACAGGATGACTAATAAGTAGAAAATATGGGCAACTTCTACTTCAGAATTCAAATACTAGTCAAAATTCTATATTATTATGCTTTCTTATATTAATATTATATACCAAATAACAGGTGTACTGGAAAACATTGAAAAAAATCTAAGTAACTGAAATAAAATGGACTTTTTCCACTGTGTTTTGGTTTTAATTTTAGAAATTATATTTGAAAAGAATAAATATCTGATTATTGGGAGCCTACATGAATATGGACAGAATTGAATACTCTTTCTGAAAATGCCTTAAAATTGGCCTTTAAATGAAACTTCAATGAAATTGTGAAGTATTAATAGCATGGAATTCTTATATTCTTTGATACAATAGAAATAAAACTTAGGCCAACCTTAACTAGCTATAAACTAGAGTGAAAAATATAACACATAGTAATATAGTGCTTTAATAAAATACTGTTTTGTTAAATACTGACTACAACAGGAGGTTTTTTTTTTTCTTAATGTTTATTTACTTTTGAGAGACAGAGACAGCGATTGTGTGTGCACATGACCAGGGGAGGGGCAGAGGGTCTAAGCAGGCTCTATGCTGACAGCAGCAAGCTGGATGCAGGGGCCAGAACTCAACTGTGAGATCATGACCTGATCTGAAGTCAGACGCTCAACCAACTGAGCCACCGAGGTGCCCCAAGAAGTTTTGAAAAGAGAAAAATATCTCTACTAGAAAACTAAATAGAAATCAGTTTTCACATTTTGAATTTTGGTTTCTTATAAATGAGACTAGGGGCAGACAATGATTTGTTCTTCTGACAATAACATTCACAGATGATTCAGAGCTTGGCTCAAACCTTCCCAGAGTTTTAGGATTGCAAACTGCACATTGAAATTTCCAAACAAGTAAAAAAAAAATACACTCATGAGATTTTTTTAAAAAGAAAGGAGATCAGAATAACATCAAACGTTGTTATCTTCAAACATATATGTTGCTGGTAAACAGTGTAGTTTGTAAAGTTCTTAGAGATTATTTTGCATGTAAGCTCATTTACTCTAGCCAAGTATCACTTAAATTTAAACCAAAATAAATACTGGCTCAGAAGTTCAAGAACTTAGAAAATTCAATTCCCAGGCATTCTTTCAGGGAAAAAACAAAAACAGAAAGGACTTACAAGTGCATTGTAGCAAAGCAAACAAAGGAAAAGTATTAAATCTGAAAAAAGATGTGGGATAAAAGAAATAGCGATGAAGAAAAAAATAAATTTTGATGATTTGAATTTTTTGAAACTTTGAATTGAAAATGAATTAGTGTTACATTGAGCACAACAGACGTTATAGCTCAGCACGATGCGAGACAAAACAAAATAAAAGCAACACTTAAAAACAGACAACAAAACATAACCCTCAAAAGCCCACTGGATTTAGTATTTCTCCAGCACTCCGAAAGAGATGGGTCCTCCAGCTTCCGCCTTTTAGTATGAAAAGCTAGAAGGTGCTATGTTACCCACCTCACAATAAAAACAAGCTGAATTAATCTCAAATTTATAACTTGTTTTCAACCATTTAGATCGCCAGGCAAAACAAAACAAAACAAAACAAAACAAAAAAACAAATGGCACCAAATCTCCATATCTGGTTCACACACACAAGGGCACAGTGAGTGCACAGGTCGGGTGATGAAACTAGACGCTGGTGAGAAGAGTTCAGCCAGAATAGCTGACAAATCGGTGAAGACTAACGGCAGACTGTGGAACAGCGGGAAATCTCTAGGAGGCCAAGAAATTGAAGAGTCCAGACCTTTTTGCAGGTTCTTATTCTATTAATGGCAGCAGGTCATCACAGAAAATACTGGAAACAGACCCAGGAAATGAGGCAGCCCGATGGGAAGAGAACCACAGCTATGTGAGAGGGAAAGACATCCCACGAAGATCCATCTGTGCTGCATTACCTTCCTAGGGCTGTCATAGCAAAGTGCCACAAAGTGGTTTAAACAACAGAAGTTTTCTCTCCCAGTTCTGAGGTTAGAAGTCTGAGATCAAAGTATCAGTTAGGGGGCGCCTGGGTGGTTTAGTCGGTTAAGCGTCCGGCTTTCGCTTAGGTCATGATCTCGCAGTTCGTGGGTTCGAGCCTCGCGTCGGGCTATGTGCTAACTGCCAGCTCAGAGCCTGGAGCCTGTTTCAGAGTCTGTGTGTGTCTCTCTCTCTGACCCTCCCCTGCCCACGCTATCTCTCTCTCTCTCCTAGAAATAAATAAAATATTAAAAAAAAATACCTTTAAAAAAAACAAAGTATCAGTTGGTTGTTCTTTCTGTTGACTGTGAAGGAGGATTATCTTTCATGCCTTCCTCTTAGCTTCTGGCAACTTTGGCATTCTTTGGGCTGTAGAAACATCATCCCAATATTTGCCTCCGTGGTCACATGAGGTTCTCCCTTTGGGCACCTTGATGTGTCTAAATTTTTTCCTTTTTAGAAGGACATGAGTCATATGAATCAGGGCCCACTCTAATGACCTCACTTTAATTTCTTTTTTTTCTTTTTTTTCTTTTTTACTTCTGTAAAGCTCCTATCTGCAAATAATATCACATTCTGAGATGGAGTTAGGACTCCAAACACATGTTTTTGGAGGAACAAAATTCAACTCATAAATTCTCTGTCTACACTAGAACACAAGCTTTAATTTGTGGGGAGGGCAAGAAGAATTGCTGTCCTTAGGGCACTAGCAAAAATTCATTACAGCTGGGAAAAAGAACAAGAAAACAGTCCTACTTCTGGATGAGAGGCAGTACTATGTGCTGAGCCCACAACTGTGGCTAACAGAGAGATAAGGGAACTGACAAGACCACATGCCTAGACCCAGTGATATGGTGCATGTACAAGACTGAGGTTTTGTCAGGGAAGCAATGGGCACACCCACCATGAGCCAATGAGCTGCAAGTGACAGCAAAGGAATGCTGAAAGAGTTCGGGACAGGAACAACATGTACAGAGGCTTTCATTAAGGCACAGCACAAATCGCAGATCTAAACCTCAATTAAACACGCATTTCTTCAGTAAATCATCCTCCGCCCCACACAGAAGCTACCTCTACAGAAAAGTAAAATCTGATATGCAATAAGAGTAACCATAGCAACAATAACATCAAACCTACTGCGATTCTTAAATATATTAAACGAAACCCTGCTCGAAAGGTCTATAGAAGGAAAAGTGTACACATACTTGGATATGAGAATTCTCTCAGTCTCTGCTGACCCACAAACAATGTTTGCCTTTCATCCAAAAATTATGAGGCACCAAAATGCAAGAAAAACAGAGCTTGAAGAGACTAATTGATCAAAAGAACAAGACTCCAATATGACACAGATGTCAAAGAACCTGATATGAAATTTCCTAACTATGATTAAAAAGTTTCAGATTTAAGGCACCAATGGAGAAGATTAGCAACATTCCATATCACCTGGTATGCAAAGTATCATAAAAAATCAATGGAATTCAAAATATTAGCATAGAATAACTGAAATTTAAATTTTCTTTAAAAAATAGCATTTATAATAGTACTAAAGGGATAGGGGTGATGAAACAGTGGAAGGCATACAGAAAGGCAGGCGAGAAGAAAGTTGTCCTGGCTAAACAGTGTCTCTCCAAGAACTCATATGTTGGAGCCCTAACTTCCAGGACCTTAGGATGTGACTGGAGTTGGCATTAGGGACTCTGAAGAGGTGATTAATGAGGTCATTGTGGGGGCACCTGGGTGGTTCAGTCAGTTAAGTGTCTGACTCTTGATCTTGGCTCAGGTCATTATCTCATGGTTCCTAAGGCTGAGCCTTGTGTTGTGCTCTGTGCTGACAGCTCATAGTCTGCTTGGGATTCTCTCTCTCCCTCTCTCTTTGCTTCTCCTCCAAGTGCAAACACTGGTGTGCTCTCTCTGTTTCTCTCTCAAAAATTTTTTTAAAAAGTGAGGTCATGGGGTGCCTGGGTGGCTCAGTTGGTTGGGCATCAGGCTTCAGCTCAGGTCACGATCTCACGGTTTGTGGGTTTGGGCCCTGCGTCACGCTCTGTGCTGACAGCTCAGAGCCTGGAGCCCACTTTGGCTTCTGTGTCTCCCTCTCTCCCTGCCCCTCCCCAGTTTACACTCTCTCTCTCTAAAAAATAAATAAACATTTTTTAAAAAGTGAGGTCATTAGGGTGGGTCCTATTCCAACCTGACAGAGGTTCTTATGAAAAAAAAAAAAAAAAGGTATTCAGAGACAGAGATAGACACTAGGGAAGTATGGTCAGAGGAAGCATCATGTACAGACACAGAGAGAAGGCACCCATAGGAATTAATTTTTGTATAATGTGCAATGGGTCCAGATTCATTTTTCTTAGCTATAGATGCCTAATTGTTCCAGCACCAGGTGCTGAAGAATTGTCCCTTCTTTCAATTGTCTTTGGACATTTGTTGTTAAAAAAAAATTCACTGACTCTAATCATGTGTATATGTGTGCATATACGTGTATGTTTTCTGGATTCCTGCAGAAATTACATTGACCTGAATTGATCAGGTTAAGGAGAGAACCCAAAGAAGAAGCCAAACATGCTGATAGTTTTGACCTTTGACACTTAGCCTCAAAACCATGAGAGTATAAATGTATGTTATTTAACCCACTTTGTCTGTAATATTTTTTCCCTAACAAATTAGTACAGAAGGGAAGGAAGAAAGAAAAGTAAAAGCAAAAGAAATGCCAAGATAAAAACCCGACAAATTATCTGTAGAATCTGCACTCTAAAAGTGTGATGAAACACTGAAGAAGAAATCAGACTACTAAACTAACGGAATAAGATGATATGTTCATAGACTGGAGGCTCAAATCTCCAAATTAAAGCTTATTTAACTAATTGATTAAAAGTATTATCAAGAGGCCAAATCTAGCCAATTTGATCTATAGATTCAACACAATCCTAACCAAAGTTGCAGTTTTATTTTATAGATATTAACAAAAAATTCTAAAATTTTTATAGAAAAAAATGCTAAATAGCTAATATAATTTTGAAAAAGAACAAATTTGGAGGATTCTGTTACCTAATCAATGCAGGTCAGTGTAATAGAACAGGAATCCAGAAAGTATACATACATACACGGTAAGAGTCAATGAATTTTTTTTAACAAATGTCCAAAGACAATTGAAAGAAAGGACAGTTTTTTTGCAACTGGTACTGGAACAATTAGACATCTATACCCAAGAAAAATGAATCTAGACCCATTGCACATTATACAAAAATTAGCTCAGAATGGATAATAGACCTAAATGTCAAACATAAAGCTATAAAACTTGTAGAAGAAAACCTGTGTGATCTTAGCTTACACAAACAGCTCTGAATACAACACTAAGAACATAAACTGTAAAAGAAAAAAAATTGGTTAACTGGACTTATTAAAACTCAAAAACTTTTGCTGTGTGAAAGATATTAACCAGTAAATGAAAAAAACATTCCACAAACTATGAGTAAATATTTGTATATTATATATGAAAAATAAATTGTATTTTGAAATTACAAGGAACTCACAAAATCCAGAATTTTGAAAAAAGAAAACAATTAAAAATTCAACAATAAAAATACTTTTTTAGGGGTGCCTATGTGGTTCAGTTGGTTGTGTGTCCAACTCTTGATTTCAGTTCAGGTCATGATCCCAGGGTTGTGGGATCAGGGCCCACATCAAGTTCCATGCTCAGCATGGAGCCTGCTTGGCACTGTCTCTCTCCCTTCGCCCCTCTTCCCCACTTGCACCTTCTCTCTAAAATAAACATAAATAAAACTAAATAAAAATTAACCATTTTTAAAAAATAGGCAAAAGTTCTCAAAAGATACTTTACCAAAGCGGATGTATGAATGCCAAAAAAAAAAAAAAAAAAAAAAAAAAAAAATAAAAAAAAAAAACACATTCATGAAAAAAAAGGTTTAATACCTAGTGTCATTTAGTAAATAAATATTAAAACTATAATCAGATACTGCTACACACCTAATAGGATGCAAAAAAACTAGCAATAACAAGTGCTTGTGAGGATGCAAAGCAATTGGAACTCTCACACATTTGTAGTAGGAATGCAGAGTAATAGCCACTTTGAAAAATACTTTGGCAGTTTCTGAGACAGTTTTCATTTTATAACCCAGCATTACACTCCTGAGTTTTTAAACCAAGAGAACTGAAAATTTATGTTCACATTAAAACCTGTATGCCAATGTTTACAGTAAGTTTATTCATAACTGCCAACACATCAAAGTGTTTTAACTGGTAAATAGATGAGCATACTGTGATATATCCATACAACAGCGTTCTACTCAATAATAAAGAATGAACTCTTGATGAATACAACAGCATTAAATGAAACTTAAATGTATCTTGCTAAGGAAAAAAGACAAATCCAAGAGGCTATATATTGCATGATTTGATTAAAATATTGTGGAAAAGAAAACTATTAGGAGGAAAAACAGAAACAATCTACTGGGTGAAGGGAAAGTTTGTTTCAAGGTAACACAGGGGGACATATGGGGTGAAGGAACATCTATTTTGTGTGAAACTGCAATAGTGACTATATAACTTTATGTATTTGTCAAAATACATTGAACTGTACTCCACAAAAAGTGAATTCTGTTGTATGTATACTAATTTTTTTTCAAAGTATATGGAAGAGCATCTGGCTGGCCCAACTGGAAGAACATGCAATTCTTGATCTCAGGTTTGTGAGTTTGAGCCCCATCCTGAGTGTGGAAATTACTAAAAGAATAAATAGACTTAAAAAATAAACTGCTTTCAAAGACACAGCATATGGAGTTAAGCTAGTATATAGTCCTTTATAAATGAATCAAACTGGAAAACAAATCAATCACTTAACCACACTGAAAAGGATTAGGAAGAAAGGAGCTGATCTAACTAACTTTGGAAAAAAATACTGCTTTGGCAGGACAATGTAAAGCTATGACAAAAAGAACTTTATATAAATACATTATAGTTATAAAATTTGTTCTCACAAGAGTATGGGTTAGGAGGAATTATTGAACTTTTGTATTTGAATATTAAGTTTGAATAAATAAAGATATTGTAGATAATGAGAACCAGCTTTCTTTAATTACCAAAACTGTTTTAAAGATATAAATAAAGAAATGAAGAAGGCTAGGATTAACTCTGTAACATCAACTGGAGTTGAAATATCAGTAGAGAATCACATAAAGAGGTGGAGAAATACACAGACATAGAAATAAATTTAGGCAGGTATGCCCATGAATTAACTTACTGTATGTTTGCCTGTGTATATAGGTAAACATATCTTAGTAGATAGTAACTCTATCTACTAAGAGGGACTGAAAGCAGTGACCCTCCCCCCCATTAGAAATGAGAAAACACAGAACTCATGGTCTTGATTTCTAAATACTATATTCCAATAATAAGTGCAAAGGCTCTTTTGATATGTAGTTGATTCCATGGTTGGGGTATGAATAATAAATAATGATAAAGATAAATCTAAAGCATCTTCTGATTTTCTGGTGCCAGAAAGTAAGGAAGTGCTTACAAACAAAAGGTGCAGAGGCATACCCAAAGAGCTCAAGAACCTAACCTCTCATCTCCTCTCCGTTCATACTTCCCAAACTACCTGACCTGAGGGATCTGAAGCCATAGTATCTCTTCCCATGTAAATTTTGGTAGTGTGTGTGTGGTTAGGAAATTGTCCATTTCTTCTAGGTTGTCCAGTTTGTTGGCATATGTTTCATAGGATTCCCTGATAATTGCTTGTATTTCTGAGGGGTTGGTTGTAATAAATCCATTTTCATTAATGATTTTGTCTATTTGGGCACTCTCTTATTTTTGAGAATCCTGGCTAGAGGTTTATCAATTTTGTTTATTTTTTCAAAAAAATCAACTCTAGGTTTCATTGATCTGTTCAACTGTTTTTTTGGTTCTATATTATTTATTTCTGCCCTGACTTTTATTATTTCTCTTCTTCTTCTGGGTTTGGGGTACTCTTGCTGCTCTCCTTCTAGTTCCTTTAGGTGTGCTGTTAGATTTTGTATGTGCACTTTTTCTTGATATATGCCTGGAGTGCAATCTACTTTCCTCTTAGGACTGCCTTTGCCATATCCCGAAGAGTTTGGATTGTTGTATTTTCATTTTTATTTGTTTCCATATATTTTAAAATTTCTTCTCTAATTGCCTGATTGGCCAATTTGTTCTTTAGTGGGGTGTTCTTTAACCTCCCTTGTTTTGAAGGTCTTCCAGACTTTTTCCCTATGGTTGATTTCAAGTTTCATAGTGTTGTGATCTGAAAGTATGCATGGTGTGATCTCACTTCTTTTATATTTATTGAGGGCTGCTAGATGACCAAGTATGTGATCTATCTTGGCGACTGCGCCATGCACACTTGAGAAGAGAGTGAATTCCATAGTCTCAGGATGTAGAGTTCTAAATATATCTGTCAAATCCGTCTGGTCCAATGTGTCATTCAAGTCCATTGTTTCTTTAGTGATTTTCTGTCTAGTTGATCTATCCATCATTGCTGTAAGTGGAGTATTAAAGTCTCCTGCTATTAGCACATTCTTATCCATAAGATTGTTTCTGTTTGTGATTGTTTTATGTATTTGGGTGCTTCCATAGTCAGTGCATAGACATTTATAATTGTTAGCTCTTCCTGATGGATAGACCCTGTAATTATTATATAATGCCCTTCTTCATCCCTTGTTCCTGCCTTTACTTTAAATTCCAGTTTGTCTGATATAAGTATGGCTACTCCAGCTTTCTTTTGACTTCCAGTAGCATGATAGATATTTCTCCATCCCCTTACTTTCAATCTGAAGGTGTCCTCAGGTCTAAAATGAGTCTCTTGGGGCACCTGGATGGGTCAGTCAGCTAAGCATCCGACTTATGCTCAGGTCATGATCTCACGGTTCCTGGGTTCATGGGTTTGAGCCCCGTGTCGGGCTCCGTGCTGACAATTAGCTCAGACCCTGGAGCCTGCTTCAGATTCTGTATCTCCCTCACTCTCTGACCCTCCACTGCTCATGCTTTCTCTCTTCAGAAATAAATTTTAAAAAATTAAAATTAAAAAAATAAAATGTGTCTCTTGTAGACAGCAAATAGATGGATTTTGTTTTTTTATCCATTCTGCTACTCTATGTCTTATGATTGGAGCATTTAGTCCATTTATATTCAGTGTTTTATTGAAAAATATGGGTTTAGAGTCATTGTGTTCTTTGTAGGATTCATGTTTGTAGTGGTGTCTCTGGTACCTTGTGTTCCTTGCAACAATTCCCTCATAGAGTCCCTCTTAGGATTTCTTGTAGGGCTGGTTTAGTGGTAATGAATTCTTTCAATTTTTGTTTATTTGGGAAGAATTTTCTCTCTCCTATTCTGAATGACAGGTTTGTTGGATAGAGGATTCTTGGCTGCATATATTTTCTGTGCATCACATTGAAGATTTCCTGCCATTCCTTTCTGGCCTGCCAAGTTTCAGTAGATAGGTCTGTAAGTATTCTAATAGGTCTCCCTTTGTATGTTAGGGCCCTTTTATCTCTAGCTGCTTTCAGAATTCTCTCTTTGTCCTTATATTTTGCCAGTTTCACTATGATATGTCATGCAGAAGATAGATTCAAGTTAAGTCTGAGGGGAGATCTCTGTGCCTCTTGGATTTCAATGTCTGTTTCCTTCCCCATATTGAGGAAGTTCTCAGCTATGATTTGTTCAAGGACCCCTTCAGCGCCTTTCTCTCTCTCTTCCTCTTCTGGAATTCTTACGATATGAATATTGTTCTACTTGATTGTATCACTCAGTTCTTGAATTCTCCTTTCATGCTCCTGGATCACATTATCTCTCTTTTTCTTGGCTTCCTCTTTTTCTATAATTGTGTCTTCTAATTCACCTATTTTCCTCTCTGCCTCCTCAATCCGTGCATTAGACACCTCCAATTTATTATGCACCTCATTTATAGCATTTTTAAATTCATCAAAACTATTTTTTAGCTCCATAGTCTCTGTAGCAGTAGTTTCTCTGATGCCTTCCATGCTTTTTTCAAGCCCAGCGATTAATTTTATGACTACTGTTCTAAATTCTTGTTCAGTTATCTTGCTTATATCTGTTTTGAGCAGTTCTTTAGCTGTCACTTCTTCATGGAATTTCTTTAGAGAAGAGCTCTTCCGTTTAGTCATTTTGGCTAGCTTTCTGTCTCTTGTCAGTTTTAAAATCTTGTGCATCTGCACCTGCGAGTACTGCTGTATTAAAGAAGGCTCATTGACTATCCAGGGCCTGTCCATTCAGGAAGTGTTCTTTGAATGGTGTCTCTTGATCTCTCTTGTTTAGACTTTGGTTATTTTAATTCCCTAAGTGTAGTGATATTTGGGACTCTCCATCTTGTGTACTTTGGCTTGTTTCTTGAGGTAGCCCTAAAAAGGAAAACAGACAGACAAATACACAGGGAACAAAGGCACACAAACACACAGACAAATCCAACAAAGAAGCAAACCGAAAAGGAAAAAGAAAAAGAAAAGAAAAGGCAAAAGACAGTTGAAAAGCATAAAACCAGAATTCTCAGCTACAAATAAAGAGCAGGGTGTATGCAGTCCTGATGGAAGAGCATATACAAAGAGAGAAATGACAGGGGCTGGGAGAAAGCAAAATTGGACAATGACCAGGCAGAGAGACTAAGAGGCTTAATTCAGAGAGAGAAAGAGGAGAGTATGGTAGGAGGTGAGGAGAAAGAAACAAAGATAATGTTATCCAAAGAAACTATATAGTCTGATTATTCCAGAGAGAGAGAGAAAGGAAGGTAATGATAGAGGTGTAGAATATTCATCTAGAGAATGGATAAAATGTGACTGTTTAAGCAAACCAATGACCAGAGTGCCCAGTCCAACCAAAGGTAGGGATAAGAATGAGATAAGGGAAAATATATCTGAATAGAAAGAATTGATCCAGAATTAATCACAGCAGTGCATCAGTGCATCCATGTTGGTCTTGTCCAGGGCTCCAGTAAAAAAAAAAAAAAAAAAAAAAAAAAGCAGCTCTCCAGTGCTGATGGGCATGGTTTGGTGTAGGCAGATTTCACCTCCACAGTGTCCTGAGTGCCACTCCCTGAGGTCCCACCATCGTGGCTGTGGGGAGAAAAATGGCGGCGCCCCAGTCCCTTCTCGTACCAAGCATTGCAAATCACTCTTTTGGGTCCAATCTCCCTGTGCCGCGGGCAAAGCCAAGGTGGGCCGTGTTCCATGTCCCAATCCCCAACTCGTTTCTAGGTCTTAGTCTGTGCACTTTAATAATAACACCCGAAATGTAATCCGCAGGCCAGGCCGCTTCCCAGCTGGGGATCGAGCCAGGAGAGCAGCAGTGCAGTTTCTCCTGGCACCACCTGGGACTGGGGCACCCGGCCCAAAGAAAGCGCCATAGCTAGAAATAGGATCCATCTCCGTCCTGGGCTGAGGTTTTTCTTTTCTCCAGGGACAGTTCTATGAGCAGTTTCAGCCACTCTTTCTCTTCTCTTCCTCTCTCCACAGCTCTCCATGGAGAGGCTTCCTCCCCTCCATGTCTCAGGGTCCCGGCCTGTTTTTATCTTCCCCAGTTCTCAATCACGCACCTATGAGGCTGTCTTCTTAGTGGACTCTGTCTCTTTTCCTCCAGACTCCTGTGGTTCAGTGTCCTATGGCTTCAGGTCTTCTGTTTGAGAGATTCCGACTAGTGAACTGTACAGAGCTCCCTATTTTTCCACCATCTTGCCTCCGACCTCTGAAGACATAGTAAGCAAGTTGGATAGGATAGACAAAAACTGACTGGTGTATGTGGGGATAAAAAGAAAAAACAAAGGAAAGAAAAGAAACCACATATGTCATCATTTGCCTACTACCAGTTCCCTACTTTGATAGCTCATGGATAATGGAAGAAAGATGACACCAGTAAACAAAGAGTTTTGCCTACTCCCAGGACTGGACATTTTAATTATGGAATAGAGAACCTGTATCAATTGAGAATGATCAGAAGAGACCTAAGTTGCCCTAATTTTTAATCAAAGGGCAGAGAAAAATTCCCTTACTGAATGAATTTAAAATTTCAATGGAGATGAAAATAGAATATTTTATTATTTATCCTGTGAGGTATGCTTATTTTTAAATGATTATTTAGTCTTTTAGTATTTATCTAGATGCAAATATTGTTATTATTGCAATCTAAGCAAAGAAAATGTAATGAGTCGTTATTTATAACTGTAGATAAAAAATAATAAATGAGTTCCACAGAAAACACAGGATTTTTTAAAAATTTGACATATGGAAAATTTTATACCAGTAAAAATTAAGTTTAAGTTATATATCCGTAAAATTGGTTCAATACCTGATGAAAGTTGAAAAAGACATTGCTCATTAAATGAGCATACTACCTTTGGAAATACCAAGGAGTCAAAGAATTTCTTGGAAGGTAACTGTATGTTCTTAGGAAAGATCACTTTGGTTTCCTCTTTAGTAACTCAATCAACTTATAATAAAAAGATTCTACCGGAGAAAGGTGTGAAGAGATTCCGAGATCAAGCCAACGGTACTATGAGGATGCAATACACACAAGCATGCTTGGGGAATGGAAAATAATTCAGAGGCCTGGAGCTTGGGGAGTAAAGTCAGAAAGACTTGATCTTCAAAAACGAGCAATTTGAAAAGAGTGCCACAGACAGTAGGGGTGAAATAATGATATCTATTTAGAAGACAACGGAATACTAAGGACATATTGGTTTAGGGTAAAAAATAGAGACCGAATGCTAGTCAAGGTTGACAAGCTGTCAAATATTCCAGGATGATATAAAATTGTGAAGAAAAGCAACGTCTTTTGAAATAAGGAATGAAAATGTGGATTTGAGGTTCAAGATAAAGATCATAGGCAGAAAAATAGTTATTGATTATAACTGAAGTGATTAAAAAAAATTGCTGTCACCAGTCAGGATATGAGGATGTAAAAGAAGAGAAATATAAAGCAGAACTTTGGGAAATATCAGCCCAGAAGGCACTGGTAGGGAAAAAAGAGAGAGAAAAAATAGGAATAAGAACTGAGAAAGACCAGTCAATACAAGCCAAATATGAGAACATCAGAAAGGTCAGATTCAGCTAAAAGATCAAGCAAGAGGAAAGACTGAACAGGTCACTGGAATTGGTAATTCAAAGCTCACACATAATTTTAAGGGCAACATTTTCAGGGGCTTAATTTCTTCAATTAAAGGGACTAGTTGAAATAAACTTTAATGTTCCCTCCAGCAATAATGATTCTATTCTCTGGGATCTAGGTTCTGAATGTAATTTGAATTATAGAATGTTTTAATTACATGGTTTTCTTTAGATGCACAAGTGATATATTTAAACATTATTACCACAACAATTGACCATATGTACACGTCTGTATGTACGTACCCTCAAAATGTTTAGTTTATATACAGTTATTTAGCAGGGGGTGGCCTCAAAGGTAATGGAAATTACATCATCATTCTGTTGTTATTAAAGAGATCTCATCCAATAGTCTAGTCAAAATTAAGTCATTTTTTATAAAACAGATATTGGTAAGAAATAAGAGATACAGTTAGTTAAACTTAAGATAATCTTTAATAACATGCTGTAAAGTTCTTCCTAACAATATCTGATTATAGAGAAATAGCATTTAAAACTATGTACTTAATTTTGCAAATTACATTTATGTGGTTATCATGTTTTTGAAGACACTGGCACTATTTATTATTGAAACAAATTCATTCTATTGAGTCAGGAATAGGTTTTGCCATTTTGTATTAATAATAATCTGATGTTTCCTACTCAATTCATTTCAACAATAGTCATTTTCTATTATGAACAACTAACTATAATTGTTTATTAGTTCCTTTTATTACTCTCATAAATATAGTATTTGTGATATTTAGCATATCAAATGCAAGATGAATTTTAAATAATCCATGTGGAAAGGCTCAGAATTGAGAAGTTTCTTTATTCTTGGAATGATTTATTATAGAGTTTATTCTGATACAATTGCTTTGGGTATTTTCTAATACATTCCTCCTTTTTATGTGTAGATTTTTGATAGGTTATCCTACTATAAATAAATATTTTAACAAATTATAAAACCCAATGGATGTATTTTTTAAAAAGAACACATTGTGCTTATAAAATATTTAATTAAGATACTGGAGGGTATTATGCCAAGTGAAATAAGTCATACAGAGAAAGATAAATACTGTATGGTATCACTTATTTGTGGAATCTAAAGAAAAAAAAAGTGGAATGGTTGTTGCCAGAAGCTGAAAGATTGGGGAAGGAGATATTGGCCAAAAGGTACAAACTTTGAGTTATCACATGACTAACTTCTGAGAATCTAATATACAACATGATGACTTAACAATACTGTATTGTATACTTGAAATTTGCTGAACATAGATCTCCAAAAAAAGCATGCTCACCAAAAAAAAAAAAAGTAACCATGTGAGGTGACAAATGTGTTAATTAAATTGTTTTTGGTAAATATGTATATCAAATGATCACATTGTACATTTGAAATACGTATAATTTGACAATTATACCTCCATAAATCTTGGGGTATAAAAATATTTAATTTAAAACATTTATAAATTGACTTTTATACAACACCTAAGTTTGTAATTTATTTGAAAAATTAGAAGGTCTGGTATGGCCACAGGAAGGCTACACTCTCCTGGCTGATGGAGGTGAGAAGAGAAGGCAAATGTTCTGAAGTTCAAAATCCCCACCTGGCCCTGTTTATTTTACCCATGTAAACTTGCCAGTGAAGGTATATAGATTTTAAATTTCTAATCCCTGATTAAAATGTGTATATTTACTTTCAATCCAGCTTTATCTTTGAAAGTTTACTTATTTCAAGTTGAGTGAGAATTTGTAGTTTACAAGTCTGTGACAATATATCTAACTGAGCCTGATACATGCTGCTACATTTAAATTTTATCTAAACTCTGCAGTTCTCACAAACCCTTTAATAAATGTCTCTTCCTTTGTCTGGTGAGATGTCCCTGACTTCTTCTGATGTACAGTCTTTACTGTTGCAGCATATTGAAAGCCCTGTATTTAAGTCACTTCCAAAGGTATTTATTGAGAACCTATTGAACAAGTGCATGGTAAAATGCCGGAAGAATGTTACTGGGCTGTAATCAAGGCAAACAATTTTACTATTAAAGCATATCAACATATGGAGTAGAAAAACTGCTTAGGAAACATCAAAGGGAAATGATAGAGTTTCATCATGTATTAAAATGTCCTGCGGTGCAGCTAGCTGTATTTCACCTATGTGCCAACCCTATCTATAGCTTATAGGTTGGTGAAAAAGTTCTATATTTAATTTCCAGAAAGTGTTTTGCAGCAATGCCAGCAGAAAAGCTACATAATCATCACCATGATAACAAATTCTTAGTTGGCCAAGAGTTTCTTCTATTATCTTAAAGTTTTATCACAAATATCTGTTTCCTGTGATTAAATGACTTCATGTATTAAAAAGGTTTCAGTCAGAGTTGGTATGTCCCCCGAAGGGCATTTGGAAATGTGTGGGGCATTTGGGAATGCTGCTCAGGGAATGAGTGGCACAGATACACAATACATGCAATGAGTGGTCCAGTGTGCTAAAGACAGGATTATCACACTCAAAGGCCAAATGCATCCCCATATGAAAACACAGAACTAACAAGGCATGGGCTTGGCTTCTGATAGCAGTTTTGCAACTTGGCAAATGACTTTCTCTCTCAGTCATAGCTTTCTTATATGTTCCAAGGAGAGTACCTTCCTGTTCTAGTTCTTGATTGGCTTATCTAGAAAACATTAATCTTTTTCTTATGTGTGTATACATGTATGTATGTATGCATGTATATATATATATATATACACATATATATACACACATTTTATGTATATAGTGCATGTAGCAAATGTATATACATTATATATATATACATATATATATGTGTGTGTGTGTATATATATATATATATATATATATGTATGTATACATGTATTTGCTACCTATTTTCTTTTGCATAAATTATAAACCCAAATTAGATTTCCAGTTTCTTTAAGACATTATCTTGGTGGGGCGCCTGGGTGGCTTAGTCGGTTAAGTGTCCGACTTTCGCTTAGGTCATGATCTCGCGGTTCGTGGGTTCGAGCCCCGCGTCGGGCTCTGTGCTGACAGCCGGCTCAGAGCCTGGAGCCTGTTTCAATCTGTGACTCCCTCTCTCTCTGACCCTCCCCTGCTCATGATGTCTCTCTCTCTCTCTCCTAGAAATAAATAAAACATTAAAAAATTTTAAAAAAAAGACATTATCTTGGAGATATATAAATATATAAAATAATATGTTAGGGGCAAAAACTGTTGACAATTATTAAGTGCTTAAATACTCAAGGAATCTATACATTCTCACTCATATTTACTGTCCTACGGTTACAAGCTCTTACTTCAAAGGAAACAATATTTATCATTTTCTATAAAATTGCATTTTCATTACTACCTCATAGTTTTTTCTATATGTTAAAGTAATTACTGGAAAATAATTTATGTTTACAAATCTATGATTTCCATAAAATGACAATGTGTTGATAATGGGTAATTCACTGTTCTAAGATTAGTAAGAAGGACAATTTTCCATTACTTATAATTGTTAGCTTACCGGCAGAAAGTTTTGAAAAGTTATTTCTGTCTGTGAGTTGTATGAATACAGAATGCATTTAGTCAACCTTTGAATATAATTTTATCATTATGGTACTCTCATTTTGAAAAGATATTCCAATATCCTAACAGATTAAATCAGTTGAAATAAGCCTTCAAAAAAGTCTCTAAACTTCTGCCATCTGATTAAATTCCATTTGAAATTTTCTCATAAATCAGACATACTCTTAACTAACATAAACTACATTAACTTTAGATATGTGTGAGAAAATGAGAATAAAATATAGCTTAGATATGTTAATACTTACCAAGAAAATACATTTTTTGGAAAACTCCTAACTTGGATTCCTACTTATATTTATATTTCAGGGTTGTTTCCTTTCTTCTTCTTCTTCTTTTTCATCTTTGTTTATTACAATAATTTACTCCTAAAGATTAACAGCATTCTCAAGCCATATGCTAGACTGTTCCCATGAGGTAATAGAAAACATATATATTGATATCAGTACCAGGTTCCTATCATGGAGCTCCTAAAACCCTTATAATTTCTAAGTGATAAGAGAACCTAGAGCCTACCTTGTTCTAATTAGGCAACTCTGGAAGGGCTTCTGGTTGGAATCTAGTCACCAGAAAAGCCAGGGCATAATTAGAAGTTTCCAATTTTCAGTCTTGGCTTCCAATCTCTTGAAAACAGAGAAGGGCTGAAAATGAAGTTAACAATTGGTCATGCACTGTGATGAATGAAGCCTCCATAAAATCCCAAAAGTATGGGCTTTGAAGAGCTTCCAGAATGGCAAACACATTCATACCAGGATGGGATGCATCCCATGTCCAGGAGGACAGAAGCTCCTGCATTCAGGACCCACCCAGACACCTCCCTATGTATCTCTTCATCTGACTGTTCATCCTTTATCATATTTTATAATGAGCTGGTAAATGTAAGCAAGCTTCTCCTGAGTTCTGTAAGCCACTCTTGCAAACGAATCAAATCTGAGGAGGGGGCAGCCAAATGAGATGGAAGTTGTGGGTTTCTGGGGACCTACTATTTGCTATTTGCACTTGGCATCTGAAGTGTGGTGGGAAGCAGTTTTACGGGATTGAGCTTGTAAACTGATGGATCTGACATCATCTCTAGAGATCGTGTCAGAATTGAGTTAAATGACACAACATTTGGCTGGTGTTGCAGATAATTGCCTGTTATGGGGGAAAACTTTGACAAATTTGGTGACCAGAAGTGACAGGAGTAGAGTATTCTGTGTAAAAGTAAAGGAGATACTCACAGGGAAGAAACTCATAGTAGAAGAACTGAGTTTTTCCTTACAAAGGAGGAGGAAAAGTTGGGTTTTTCCTTTACAGTTCCTAATGAACCTATTAAAATACCTCTTCATCCAAGAAGTATTAAACAATTAAACTCAGTCATTTTGCTTTTGACTTGTTATTCAGAAGAATGTTAAAGCTGTTTAAAACAACATTCATCTGAGTTATCATTTAGCTTTCTGCTAAATTTGAGCAATGAACTGTGTAACAACACTGTAGGAATAAATAGAGAACAAATACATAATTTCTGATAAAGCCTGTTTTGACACATGCTTTAATTGTTAGTTGGGCTTTCCTGGAAAGCACAGATAATTATGTTATTATTACATTTTTTCCATTTCTTAATATGTATTCTTTCTTGAATGACCTGCCTGAGAGAACATAATATTCAAGCCAAGAAATGAGAAGTACAGAGATTAGAGGTGGCTGCAATATCAGACTGAATCATTTCAAGAACATTAAGAGGTACTGAGTACAGAGGTCCCTCTAAAAGCAACTCACATACCTTGGGTGGATTTTTTTAATGGAATAAGTCTAAAAGAAGAAAATTCTAGAAGCATTACTCTAACTGAATGGTTGGTACCAAAAAGATACACTCCATGTGTGCCAGCAGGTAGGAAAAGTGATGATTTTTTCCTTTAGTCAGCATCCAATAAGAGAAAATACTTCATGAATGCCCATAGTTTTGAAGAATGGCATTCTACCTTCAAGCATGAACCTAAGGATAAAAACACAACGGAGACTAAGAATCTTCATACTTACAAATCCAGAAGAAACTTCTTGTCTCAACTTTATTTGAACATCCTGCTATATCTGATGTCTTTCATAACACCCATATGCTAAAGCCCACCAAGGACTAGTCTGTAGTATTACAAGTAATACTATTAAGCTACTATCTGCTGAATACATTCTAAATGCCAAGGAGATCATTTTTTCCTGACAACAACCCTGAGATACATTATATTCCCATATTATAGATTAAAAAGCCACCCCACAAAATGAGTATGTGATAAATATCTTTTTGTTGGTGAATTAACAGTTTGCTTCGTGAAGGCAGGCAAAGCAGAATTGGCTGGTAAGATGAGCAAAACTGGCTGTCCCTGTACATTAGTGTGAGCAGATGGGCTCATCTCCAGGTTTGGATTTACAAATGACACTTAGTCAGCTGAACTAACAGTGATATATCTTTAGTGAAATCTAATGACTAAAAAAAACTCCACCTTAATATCAAATTATATGGTTGTCCATGAAGTAAAGAATCATAAGGAAAAATGTCAAAGAGGAACTTCTTAAAATTTGAGGAGTAAAAACTTGAATTTGTGGTTGTAAGAATCACTCATGTTGGACATTTAGTATTTAACAGGACATTCTACACACATCTTGCAATTCTACATGACACCAGAATAATAGTCGGAAGACAAATGGGATAATTTAATATCACTCAGAAGTGTCTTGATAATTAACTAATAACAGCTTTTTACAGTCCATTGAGAATTGCATTCCTAGATTTATTTCACAGAGTCTGCTATGGGTA
This sequence comes from Hyaena hyaena, assembly GCF_003009895.1. Classification (NCBI taxonomy): domain Eukaryota; kingdom Metazoa; phylum Chordata; class Mammalia; order Carnivora; family Hyaenidae; genus Hyaena; species Hyaena hyaena. The sequence continues at coordinate 672,342 of NW_024081580.1, forward strand.
ACTTATTTAAAAACTCTAATCAGCCTGAAAGGATCTGGATTAATCTGCATTCTCAGAAGCAAAAAGGGGGAAAAAGTAGTAAAAATTAGCTAAATCTTCGACCCAAGCATGTTGAAATATGTCAAATTAAACAGCCCCAAAATAGGCAACCATGTGCAACTATTTAGCATGACACTCTAGTTATGAAAATCTCTCCCTCGGGGAAGACACTTTAATTGTCTAAGGTTCAATGACAAGAAGGAATAAGCAAGAATTAAAGCATCGCTATAAAACTCAACAACAAAGTGAAGAGTTTATGTTTTATTTATCTCAATTGCCCTCTCTTTCTCTGTTTTAAAAGATGATTGAACAGTAATTATTGGGAGTGATACTTTCTTCTTTGATATCTGCACCAACATTACTGTTCCTTCCTTATTTATATGAATATAGAACATCTCAAACTTTCGTTGTATGTTGGCAATACTTAAGTTTGTTTCTAATGGATCATTTATGATTAGGCAGCTTTGCATAAGCTATCATAAGTTATAATGTAACACTGGGGAAAATCAAAGGAAAATGACTCAGATTTAAATTTGGACCACCAAGACCTGTGCTAAGTACCAGAGAAAAACAAAAATTCAGACACCATGTTGGCACTTAAGATTTTCCAAAAAGCTCAGGAAAGACTTCAATTCACCTGGTAAGCGATGCATCTAAATCAGTTCTACACAAGTTCTGTACTGAAGTAGCACAGAACCCATAGAAGCGGTTGTCATAAGCTTTACTTGATGGGGTCAGATAAGACTACAGAGGCAGTAACAAGAAAGCTCTGATTTTAACCATGAATTGAGCTTCTCCCAAGTAATAATGATGTGAAAAAGGCAGATCATGCTTGGACAATGATAATTACATTGTTACTGCTGAACCATGAACCCAATATGATCAATGAGACTGGCTCTGTACTGCTTTATTTCTCCACAATCATCTATTCTTAGATCTTCTCTAATTTCTCCGCTTCAGTCAGACTATTCTTATCTCCTTCATGTACCATTTTCTTTCAAATCGCTAAGCCTTTGTTCCCTTTGCTCTCTCTGATTGGAATGCTCTCTGCTCTAGCCCTACCTGATGAACTCTACTCATCTTTCAAGACTCAGCTCTAGAGCAAGCAATTAGGGGAGCCTGGGGGGCTCAGTTGGTTAAACATCTGACTTCAGCACAGGTCATGATCTCATGGTTAATGAGTTCAAGCCCTGCATCAGACTCTGCTGTCAGCACAGAGCCACTTCAGATCTTGTCTCCCTCTCTCTCTGTCCTTCCAGTGTGTCCTCCTCTCTGTCTCTCTTTCTCTCTCTCTCAAAAATAAACAAGCATTTTAAAAAATTTAAAAAATAAGCAAGAAATTCTATGACACATTTCCATCTTCTGGTCCTTTCAATTTAGGAGTAAAAATATCATTTTATAAGACTCTAATAAAATCTTATCTTTATCTTAATTATTCATTCTTCATTTATTCATCCAGTCAATCATTTAATCCCTCATTCACTCATTCACTCCCTCAATTCATTGTTATGTGCCAGGAACAATGCTAAGCATTAGAGATACAATTAATGGGAAATGGAGACAGAAGTTTTGATATTAGGCTGAACTGAGAATTTTACAGGCAAGAATAAATTGTAAGTTCATAAATATTTCCTTATATACAAGTAAACAAATGTAAAACTTGTTAAGAAACTCAGAGATAATAATATAAGGAGTAACTCTGATGAGAGGGGATTGTTTTTAAAAATCATGATAAGGTATATTTTTTCAGAGCCACATCTTTAGAAGGGACATCTGAGCTACCATTTTAAAGATGTAAATGAGTAGGGAAAAGCATTGCAGCTAAAGAGAAAAACAAATATTAATGTAATGATCTGAAGTGGCAATATGCTTGGCTAGTTAAGGAATAGGATGGAAGCCCATCATGTAGGAATTTTAATCTGTTCACCTCCTAATGTTTAGAAAAATGCCTAACACATAGTAGATACTGAGTATTTGTGGGTTAAATACATTTTGAGAAAGGGGATAAGTGGCGCCTAGATAGCTCAGCTAGTTGACTGTAAGACTCTAGATTTCAGCTCAGTTCATGATCCCAGAGTCATGTAATTGAGCCCCACCTCAGGCTCCACCCTGGGCATGGAACATGTATATATATGCTCCTATATATATACTCCTATATATATTATATATATTATTTATATTTATGTATAAACATATTTTATATATATATTAGATATATATAGATATATAGGAGTATATATATGTTATATATAGAGTAAAAAAATAAAATTAAAAAATTAAAAGGTACTGGAGACTAAGTAAACAGGAGAGAGTGGTATAAAGTGGAGAATTAGATGGGGTAAGTTCATGAGAAGCTACACAGATCATGACAAAACATTGTATTTTATTACAAATTTACATATTACATTAAATATTACATATTATAGAATATATATATTGAGTAAAAAATAAAATTTAAAATTAAAAAAAATTAAAAGGTGCTGGAGACTAGGTAAACAGAAGAGTGATATAAGAGTAGAGAATTAGATGGGGGTAAGTTCATGGGAAGCTATACAGATCATGATAAAACATTGTATTTTATTACAGATTTATGGGTAGTGAGTAGGAAAGTAAGTGTGTGCTAGACTAGTCAAACACAAATAACAAAAATAAGGCTGAAATTGAACAATAAAATAAAATCTTGCAGTGATTATATTGGTCAGTATTTTTAATGCTAACAAGATTGTCAAGCATGTGGGGTAGTTTGTAAAGTTCTGACACACTTTTAAAAATATTGTTTCAACTCTATGACCTTCGGGAGAAGTAAAAACTAGAGAAACAGTAAAAAGATCAGAGAGAGGTGAAGAAGTAGAACACAGTGGATGTATTTTTAGGGCAGTGAAACTATTCTGTATGGTACATAATGATGGACACATAACATTATACATTTGCCAAGACTCACTGAAAATATAACAGGAACCTTAAAGGAAACTATGAACTTTGGATGATAATAATATAGCCAGATTGTTTCATTGATTAGAACAAATGCACTACCTGCGTGTGAGACTTAGTGGTAAGGGAGTCTGTGCCTGTAGGAGATGGGGTGTGTGGCAAGGCTGTGGGAATTCTATGTACTTTTGGCTCATTTTTGTTCTGAACCCAACTCCTCTAAAAAAAAAGTCTATGTAAGAATGATTGTGATATTTTTATTATTTTTCATTTGGCATTGGGTATCTAAAGCCATTAAAGTATTCATATATTTTTATTCAAGATATTTAATTCTACATTATCTTTCCACAAAATAATCAAAGATGTACAGAGAATTTTTGTTTGAAACTTCTCATCTCATAATTGCTCTGAGCAAATATATTCTGGAAACACCTTCAATTTCCTATACTAGCACAATGTGGAAACTAATTGTAGAATATCCGTATATTTTTTGCTATTATAAAAAGGTTTTAAAGAATGTTTACTAATGAATATACTACTAATAAAATGTCAGGTAAAATTGCTAAAGTATAACATGCAATACGAAACTAACGATAAAATGTGCAAGATAGGTACATGTACCTTGGGAAGCAAAAACAATGAAAAGAAAGACAACAAAATGCTATAGTCAGGGTCTCCGGTTGGTGAAATTTCTAATGAACTTGATTTTCTTCTTTATTGCACTTTCACACATAAAATTTCAAAGATTAGAAGTTAAAATATTTATTACTGGTTGATTTTGCTAACTTATTAAATAAGCAAAGAAATGTAATTGCTGGAGTATGAAGTTGAGAACTGAGAAAGGGGTAAATTACAACAGCTTTGTATAATTGCCTAAGGAGCTTTTAATTTGTTTATACATTAGCATTTCCCCTACTCCCATGAAATTCTCATGAGGCAGAAACAATAAGTCAAGAAATACTAGATATTATTTCACCCTGAGACTAGCAACATATTTATTATGTTTAAGGCTGTAAGAAGTTCTGTGTTTAAGAAACTTGTTTAAATTTATTTAACCAACATTTCCCAAATGTATTTGGCTTAAAGCTTTTTAAATGCAATTGGCAGGAACACCCTAAGGAATACACTTTAGGAAATGCCACCGTAGGCAGTCAGAACAATCAATATATTTTTTTTTTACATTGAAATATCCCCAAAGTAAAAGCCCCAAAAGAAAATTTAAAAATATAATGACAAATAATTATTTTCTGAGCAACTTGAGAGTCAGTTGCCAAACTCACTTTCCATTATTCCTGATAAACTCCTGAAAACATTAGCATGTATGTTCAACAAACAAGGATATTCTCCAACATAACCATTGTAGAACCATCAGAATAAGTAAATGAAAATAGAAATAATAATTCAGTGTAATTTTCAGACTTCTTTCAAATGTTGCCACTTAGCCTAAAAATGTTCTTTATGACATAAGGTTTTAGTTCAGAATTATGTGACTCATTTAGTTGTCTTTAGTCACCATTAGACTGGAAAATTGCCTTGACTTTCATGACCTTGACCCTTTAAAGATTACAGACCATGTATTTTAAAAAAAAGTTTTTAAACATTTATTTATTTTTGAGAGAGAGAGAGAAAGAGAGAGAGAATGAATGGAGGAGGAGTAGAGAGAGGGGGAGACTCAGAATTTGAATCAGGCTCCAGGCTCTTCTGTGTTGAAAGAACCCAACATGGGGCTCGAACCCACAAACCATGAGATAATGACCTGAGCTGAAACTGGATGCTTAACCAACGGATCCACCCAGGTGGCCCCAGGCCACATATTTTTAGGATAACCTTCAGTTTGGGCTTGTCAGAATTAAATTCAGATTATACATATCTTTGGCAGAGAAACTTATAGAAGTGATGTTCTGTTCTTTTCATTGTATTCTGTAAGCTGTCACACAATTTCAGTTTGTTGCATTACAGGGTAAATTCACTTTGATCATTTGATCACTGGAGTCTGTGCCAGGCTTCACCTACTATGATGTTACTCTTTTCTCAGTTTCTAATAGAGAAGTCATTTGTGGGATTGTACTTTGAGCTGTGTAACTACAGTGGACCCTTGAATAACATAGGTTTGAACTGTATTGGGTTCACTTATGTTTGGATTTTTTAAATAAATACAGTATAGCACTGTAATTGCATTTTCTCTTCTTTATGATTTTTTAAATAATATTTTCTTTTCTCTAGCTTACTTAATATAAGAATACAGTATATAACATATATGATGTACAAAATGTGTGTTTATATTATGGATAAGTCTTCCCAGTCAACAGTAGGCTATTAGTAGTCAGCTTTTGAGGAATTAAACTCTATGCATGGACTTCTCACTGCCTAGGGGAAGTGTCAGAGCTCCTATCCCTGTGTTGCCCAAGGGTCAACTGTATTCTATTCCTCATATTGCAAACACACCTTAAGGTGATCCCTATGATTCCCACTCCTACCATTCATGCTCTGATACTGTATCTTCTATAGGAAAGAAATGTGACTTGCTTCTAATCAGAATATGATAAAAGCAATGGAATGTGTTCCCATGATCATGTTTTTCTTTTTTTCTTTTCTTTTCTTTTTTTTTTTTGAAATATATAAGACTTTGTGTTGCTAGCTGACTCATTTTAGTCATGCTCTTCATGGCTGGCCTCAGAGAACACTAAGCCAACACTTCTGCAGCCATAAGGAAATGAATTCTTCCAACAACCTGAGTAAGTTTGGAAGTAGAATCTTCCCCACTGGAACCTCCAGAAGAGAACCAACCCTGGCTGACTTTGATTGCAGAGGACCTTACAGAGGACCCTGGATAACACCTTAAATGCAGCCTTGCAGAAAACCTAGTACATCTGTGCTCAACTCTTAACCACAGAAACTGTGAGATAATAAATTTATGTTGTTTAAAAGCTGCTACATTTGTGGTAATTTGGTACACAGCATAGAAAACTAATACGCTTAAAAAACTTTCCATTAATTAATTAATTGATTTACTGATTAATTTCAATATAGACTCAGATATGTTATTGATTCCTATTTTATTCAATGGATTACAATACTATCAATATTTTTTGATGTGTACATGGTTATATATTTGGGAAGTGGCATTTACTATCATTTTGATATGTCACCATCAGTCTTTGGTCATTCCCTTACTTTCTAGCACAAAATTATATTCTAGGCTTGTCTTCTATTATCCTGCCCCTGGTAATTAGCCATTTTTCCATTGGGCACTGATTCGTTAGTAGGGAATATTTGAAAGACAAGATCTACTTTCTAAATATGATTATTGCTATGTGGTATCCCTGCTACCAAGCAGAGTTAGAGATACACATACACACACACACCCCTACATAAAATAAACCCATATGTATATTCTATTCATATACATATAGAGCATATGTACATATACAAAAATATATGTACACCCCTATTTGATTATATTATCTATCTATTGAAAACCATTTGTTTGCTCTCATGCTTCCAGTTAAATTCAATACCACAGAGCTGATGCTAATTTTCTCTCTTTCCTTATTTATAATTCCCTTCTTTGACAGTAAGGAAATTGGCACCTATTATTCATGTGTTTACTTATTTGTTCAACCTCCTTGTAAGAGAACAATGCCTGATCCCTACTAAACACCTCCTTTTCTTTCACACAGATGCCCTCCTCGTCTTACTTAAGCTAAGAAATTCCGTGACAGGCTACTGTCACTATACCACCATTTAATGGACATTCCTTATCCATCTCAGCCTCTGATACCCCATGCCTGGCAGTGTGCCCATGTAGACACCCTGCACCCCCTGCTTGAGTTCTGAAACCACACAGTGCTCTGCTTTTCTGTGAAGACACCTCTTCAATCTTCTTGAACTTTGACATGACATGCCAGATGTCCCCTACCATGAACAACCTCCTCAACAAGCTTGAGCTCTGATGTCCCTCATTGGGCTATACCTCCACGGGGACACCCTCCTTACTTAGTTCTGACTCTCCTGCCCTGTGTTTGCTGTCTTTCAGTGTACTACCCTTAGGCTCTGACACCTCATGCAGGGCTGCATATAATCTCTGAATCTTAAACTAATATAGTCTATTATCAAAATGAATTATACTAGCTCCACTATTCTAAAAGAAATAATCAGCAGACAAAAGACTGATGGAGACAAAAAAGAAGAAGAAGAAAAAGAAAGACACACTGATTTTTTAAAATGTACTGGTAGAAATAAGTACATTATAGAGTATAATACAGAGGAGGAAAAATGATATCACAGCTTCAAATGTAATGTCATGTTCTTTGCTTTTGCAAAGAAATGATTTTTAATGTAGCATGTTAAAAATTTTCAAGTGCCTTATCTTTTATATTTTATAATTGCAAAATTGTATGTATGTACATATATATATTCAGTTCTCCTCATGTTAACAGCTTAAGCTTCTAACTAAATATTAAGTGATTTACTTTTGCTAAACTTTAAGAATATATACTTGACTAACATTCTAAAGAGAAAAATCAACAAAAAGACACAGGTGCACCATAATAATTTTATGTAAAAGAAGGTAGCTTTGCATAAGTCTACAAATATAATAAAGCCTTTATAGACAGCATGTCATAATTTCAAAGGACATGTGGTCTTATTTTGTCATGTTAATGAATATATTAATTTGCTAAATACTTTTTAAAGTTTAAATTATGTATTTAAATCATTAGGAAAATGACAAAATGAATTTTCATGTAGTTTTAAAGCTGCAAATAAACTTAGAATTCACTAACATGTGTGACAGGAAGATAAATAAGTTAAAGACTATGTTTTCCAGGAATTTATATTCTGCTCAGCTAGGCAGAAAGTAAATAGATCATTATAAAACAATAGAAGACTTTTTAAAGACTGTGATAAAATAAGGATAAAATAAGGGGTTGAGAAGAAAACACAGAAGGAATAATTATGACCTTGAAAACAATATTTCTAGTACTTACTTTTCAGTGAATTCAAGAATGAGCAAATCTAAATAACTTTCCTATTATCCCAAATATTCAATGCTAGAAACTGAGACTGGAATGAATTCTTCCTCATATATCCTGGGTTCTTATTCCTGACTTTCCAATATATTACAGAAAGCTTAAGAGCACACAGGTTTAGGTATGAAATATCTTGGGATATAGTTATTTTATACCAAATAAAAGCACTTCATAAACAAAATTACCTAAAGTTTAGTATATCATCCCAAACCTAATACTTTTATACTTTTTACTGTGACTCAAATGAACTATGGAGACATAAACTATATGGACATCAGTAAAACACTTTACATATACAAATGTGTATGTGTGTACAAATATATACACATATTTTACACATATAAATACAAATATACACACACACAATAACACAGTATATATAACAAACACGCTGAGGACAATAAAGAGCTGGCTTGTAGTGAAGCATTTATTGATAAAGGGATACAACTTCTGCACACTCAGCATATCCCTATCTGAGAGGTTAATGAAGTAGAAAATTAAAAGAAATAACAACACATGGGTCTTGCAATGTTTTCTAAGCCCTGAGTCCTTTGGTACTTTCTCCTACTCTTGTTGGCCTATGTTTATTATACTATTGATATAAACATTTATTATCAAGCAAGAAATAAAGTATACATTCCTATTGACGGCTGGTCTACACTGATACCCACCTGGAAAGATTTATGGAGATTAATTTTTTTCTTTTATAAACAATTGCCATTCCAGACTTCAAATCTGATGGGGGAAAGACCCCTCTAATATCCTTCTAAAGTTTTACTTATTTATTAAGTGAGTGAGCACTCTATAGAGCTTTTAGCTCAATGTCAGCTAAAGAAAAATGGGGCAGAAAATGAAGTCAAACTGAGAATTTAAAAATGTTGGTAAGTGGGGTTAGGAACTTAAGTGTTTTCTACTAAACTCAGCTTTTCCAAGACTCTATGTTACCATAAATTCCCAGGCCAAGTTACTAAGGGAAGCACTGTAAGTGTTAGATTGTGCAAATCCAAATATAAATATCTACTACAAAATTATGGTTATAGACAGCTGTATTTTAAGCAGATGATGATGATGCATGCAGATTAGGACCAACCATTTAGAATCAGATTTTAGATTTATTAAAACAAGTGCTACATTTTTACTGCTTTGTTAGCTACTTTCCAACATCGTAATTGCCTAAGTAGTTTGTGTAACCTGAAAGAGGTAATCATTTTTTTAAGTAATCATAAAAATATATGTCAGAGGAGCAACATTCAAAGAATAAATACATTTCCTTAAAAACAGTAAAAAATAAATTTCCTTTAAAATTTTAACAGGGGCACCTGGGTGACTCAGCCATTTAAGCATCCGACTTCAGCTCAGGTCATGATCTCATGTTTTGTGGGTTCGAATGCCTTGTTGGGCTCTGTGCTGACCGTTCAGAGCCTGAAGCCTGTTTCAGATTCTGTATCTCCCTCTCTCTCTGACCCTCCCCTGCTCATGCTATCTCTCTCTTTCTCTCTCTCTCATAAATAAATAAAACATTTAAAAAAGTTATACATTTAAAATTTTAACAGATTATTTCTTAATTTCTACTACAGAGCTGAATCAGAAAACAAGACACATAAATACTCAATTTATGACCTTTTATCCCACATTAAAAAGCAGTTGATAAAGTGCTATGGAAATTTCTGATGCTGTTTACAAAGAGTATGCACACATCCCCTGTGAGTATATGGGTGGTATACAGGTGTACGGAAAATATGTTCAGATACTATGTCATTGTATGGATAAAATACATAAATGAACTGTAATTTAGGAAAACTGAAGTTGACCACTGTTGCTTTTTTGTTTGTTTGTTTCATTTGCTACTAATTTTTAAATGGTCTTAAGCTAAAAAGATATTTATTTTTCCCTACATTCCTACTTGGAATCAGGGAGATTAAACATATTTTTTTCATGATATACTCTCATTCATGCATAACTACCGTCCCCTCTCCCTACCTTCCCAGTCCAAGATGACCATTATCCCAAATCCCATTATTACTGTTTCCTGTATTCCCTTTTGGAAGATGTAGTGTACATTCCACACCTTTTTTGTAATCCTAGTTGTTTTTTTTAATTCTACAAAAAGATCTAATTTATGTTATAGGTTATCTTTTGGGACTTAATTTTGGTCATGTAAATTCACATTGCTGATGAGAAGCACTCTATATGCCAAAATAAGAATACCTGAAATCTAATCCTCCATAAAAGTAATGAGAACATTGGATAAAGTTTTCAAAATTATTACTTTCTGAATTCTGGAATTTAACAATTCTGCAATAATCCACAAAATGTTTATTTAAGAAAAGGAGATGAATCTTGGTAAAAAAAACAGTGAGGTCCATGGCATCCAAACTACTTCTGTTACTATGCCCTCTACCCCAGCTCCTCGGTAGCCTTGAAACAGTCTTGCCACAATGGTAGCCCCCAAAACTGAAAAATAAAAACAAAAACACTACATCTTGGCATATGATTTTCACACTATAGAAAATCATAAAGAAAGTTCCTGAAAGAAGCCAAAGGAGGCGAAAAAAACAATTTATGATGGAACAAAGATAAGAAAAAATATTTGACTTATTCTAGAAAACATGTAAGCAAAAATAGAGTGAAATAGAGTTTCCTGGGTGGCTTAGTTGGTTAAGTACCTGACTTTGGCTGAGATCATCATGATCTTGTGGTCCCTGTATTCAAGCTCCACTTCAGGCTCTATGCTGACAGCTCGGAGCCTAAAGCCTGCTTGAGATTCTCTGTCTCCCTCTCTCTCTTCCCTTCCCTTGCTCCTGCTCTCTCTTTCAAAGTTAAGTAAACATTAAAAAAATTTGAAAAGAATAGAGTGAGATATTTATTGCGTGAAAAGGACCAAAACAAACAAATATACAAGCAAAGATTCACCAACCTTGAATTCTGTACCCTGGAAATTACTCTTCAAAAGTGAAGAAGAGATAAAGACTTCCTCAGATGAAAAAAACAAAATTGAGAAATTTGTTGCCACTAGCAAGAGTCTTGCCTTGCAAACAATTTTAAAAGAAGTTCTTTGAGTGAAGGTAAATAATATAGGTTAGAAAGTTGGATCTACATAAAGAAAGGAAGAACACTAAAATAGGAATGTAAAGACAAAATAAGTTTTTAAATTTTTTATTCTTTTAAGTTTATTTTTATTTATTTTGAGTGAGAGAGATAGAGGGCCATGGGGGGAGGGGCAGAAAGAGAGGAAGACAGAATACAGAGCAGGCCCTGCACTGTCAGCACAGAGCCTGGTGAGGGGCTGGAACTCAGGAACCATGAGATTATGACCTGAGGCAAAATCAAGAGTCAGATGCTTAACTGACTGAGCCACCCAGGTGCCCCCAAGTTTTTATTCTTACCTGAGCAAACATATAACAATTTGTTGAAATAATAACACTAACAATGTGTTCTTATGTATAAATTATGTTTGTATTCTTACGTATAAATGAAATAAATGTCAGCAATGTTATGATGGACAGAAGTGAGGAATTAGGATTATTATCATAAGGTACCTACAAGACCTGTGAAGCAACATAGTGTTATTTGAAATTGGATTAGATTAATTGTAAATGTATATTGAAACTCTAGGGCAACCACTTAGTGAAAAAAACAAACAAGTTAATTGATATGTTAAAGAAGGAGTGAAATTAGAATGAGACACTCAGTTGAAATCAGAAAAGTTAAAAAATAAAAGTGGAAAACAAAAAGGAACAAAGAATAAGGGCGGCAAAAAGAAAATAGTAACAAATATAGTAAATGTTAACTCAATATTATCAATAATTACTTTGAGCATGGGAATTCTAAATACAGCAATTAAAAAACACATTATCAGTGTGGGTCAAAAAACAGGATCCAACTTAATGTTGTCTACAAGAAAGCTACTGTAAATATAAAAACATATAGATTAAAAGTAAAGGGATGGAGAAAATATTCCAGGATAACAGATATCAAAAGAAAGTATGAGTAGCTATACCAATTTTGGACTAAGTAGACTGCAGATGAAGGAAAATTATTAGGAATAGAGAGGCACTACAGAATGATAAACATGTAAATTTCCAAAGAAGATGTAACAGTCCTTAAAATGTGTCTAACAATAAACATCAACATACATGAAGCAAATACTGATAAAAGTACAAAGAGAAATAAATGAACCCACTATTATATTTGGAAACTTCAAAAATCCTGTATCAGAAATGGACAGATCCAACAGGCAGAAAAATCCAGTGAGGATACAATTGAATTCAACAATGCCATCAATCAGCTAAATGTAATTGACATCTACAGACTATGCATCAATAATAGAATATACATTCTTCTGAAGCTCACATCAAACATTAACCAAGTGAGACTAAATTCTGGGCATATAACACACCTTAACAAATTTTTTTAAAAACTTTTTTAATATTTTTATTTATTTCTAGGAGAGAGAGAGAGACAGCGTGAGCAGGGGACGGTCAGAGAGAGAGAGAGATACAGACTCCGAAATAGGCTCCAGGCTCCGAGCTGGCAGTCAGCACAGAGCCTGACGCGGGGCTCGAACCCACAAACCGCAAGATCATGACCTAAGCGAAAGTCGGACACTTAACCGACTAAGCCACCCAGGCGCCCCACAAATTTTAAAGAATAGAAACCATATTATATATGTTCTTAGACTCCAAAGGAATTAAACCGGAAATCAATATCAAAAATAATATTATATTTTCCAAAATATTTGGAAAATCCACCAAATAATTAGAGATTAAACACCACATTTCTAAATAACACGTGTCAAAAAAGAAATTCTGGAGAAATTTAAATTATTTTGAAATAAATGAAAAAATAATTGATAAAAATTTGTGGGATGCAACAATATCAGTGTTTAGGTTGAAATTTATAGCATCCCTAATTTATGATGGTTTGATTTACTCAACTTTACAATTGTGTGAAAGCAATACACATTAAGTAGAAACTATCCTCAAATGCTGAATTTTGATCATTTCTCAGGCTAGTAACATGCTGTATGACACTCTATTGTTATGCTGGGCAGCAGCGGTGAGCCACAGCTCTCAATAAGCCACAGGATCCTGAAGGGAAACAACTGATACACCTACAACCATTCTGTACCCACACAACCATTCTGCTTTCCACTTTCAATACAGTATTCAATAACCTACATGAGATATTCAAGACTTTAAAATAGGCTTTGTGTTAGATGATTTTTCCCCACTATGGGCTAATGTGAGTGTTCTGTGCATGATTCAGGTAGGCTAGGCTAAGCTATGATGTTCAGTGTGCTAATTGTATTAAATGCATTTTCAACTTATGACATTTTCAATTTGCAAAGGGTTTATCATGAGGTGAAGAAAAGAATTATAAAGAATAGAAATGACAAAAGAGCTAAAATCAATCATTTAATCATCTAAGCTCCCATATTAAGAAACTAAGAAACAAAAAACAAATAAAAGGCAAAGGAGAAGAAAATAATAATAAAAATTAGAGCAGAAATCAATGAAATTAAAAACAAGCAATCAATATAGATATAAAATCAATAAGTCTCTAGCCAGGCAAGGAAAAAAAAGGAGATAAAACACAATGACTAATATCAGAACTAAAAGAACAGACATGACCACATGCTCCATGAACATTAAAGAATAATCAAGGAATACTATGAATAACTCTATATCCACAAATTTGCCAGTCTAGATTAAATTGACCAATTCCTTGGAAAACACAATCTGTAGAAATTCATCCAGGAAGAAGTAGATAGCTAAATAGACTTCATCTATTAAAGAAATTGCATCAATAATTAACAACCTTCCAGAAAGCACCAGGCGTAGATACACTGGAAATTCTCCCAAACATTTAAGGAAGAAATTATGCAAATTCTCTACAATCTCTTTCAGAAGACAGAAGACACAGGAAAATATCAGAACTGCTTTTAATGAGGCCAGCATTACCCTAATACTGAAACCAAACGTATTACAAGAAGGCTACAGACCAGTATCTCTCATGAACATGTAAAAATCCTCATTAAAATGTCAGCAAACTGAATTCAGCAGCATATTAAAAGGATTATATATCATAATCAATGGAATTTGTCCCTGGGAGACAAGGATGATTCAACATACAGAAATCAACAAATGTGATACACCTTATAAATAGAATGAAGGATAAAAAACATATCACCAGCTTAAGAGTTGTAGAAAAGGATTGAGAAAATCCAACATCTTTTCATGATAAAAACTTTACAAATTAATTATAAAAGGAATGTATCTCACATAATAAAGACAATATATGACCAGCCCACAGTAAACATCATGCTCAATGGTGAAAACTGAAACCTTTTAAGACCAGGAACAAGACAAGAGTGCATACTCTTGCCACTTTTATACAACATAATACTGGAATCCTAGCTAGAGCAATTAGGCAAGAAAAATAAATAAAAGACATTCTCTTCATTTGCAGATGACATGATCTTATATATAGAAAACCCTAAAGATTGTACCGAATTTTTTTCAAACTGTTAAACCAACTCAGTAAAGTTGCAGGATGCAAAATCAGCATACAAAAATCACTTGTGTTTCTATAAACTAACAATAGACTACATAAAAAATTAAGAAAACAATTCAGTTTACAACAGCATCATGTACACACACACACACACACACACACACACACACAGGAATAGACTTAACTAAGAAGGTTAAGAGATCTTACACAGAAAACTATGAAACCCTGATGAAAGAATTTGAAGACACAAGTCAATAGAAGGATATCTCATGTTCATGGATAGGAAGAATTAATATTGTTAAAATGTCCACACTACCCAAAAAAATATAAAGATTCAAAATAATCTCTTTCAAAATTCCAACAGCATTTTTTCACAGAAATAGAAAACAATGCTAAAATTTGTGTAAAACCACACACACACACACACACACGCACACACACACACGAAGAAAATAAAAACAGATATCCAAGCAAACTTGAACAAGAAGATCAAAGTTGGAAGATTACTTCCTGATTTCAAAATATGCTACAAAGTTATAGTAATCAAACCATCATGGCACTGGCATAAAAACAGACTAAACCAATGGACTAGAAGAAGGAGCCTAGAAAGAAACTCATGCATGTACAGCTGACTAGTCTTTGCCAAAGACACCAAAAATATACAATGGGGAAAAGACATTCTCTTTAATAAGTAGTGCTGGGAAAACTAGATAGCTACATGCAAAAGAACGAAGTTGTAACCTTGTCTTATACCATACACTAAAAAATGACCTCAAAAATGATTAAAGACTTAAATATAAAAAGCCTGAAAACATAAAACTTTCAGGAAAAAATCCCCTGGCTATTGGTCTTGGCCATGATTCTTTTTGGGTTTAAAACCAAAAACTCAGGTAACAAAAGCTAACATAAATTAAAAGGTTTCTGTATAGCAAAAGTAACATTCAACAACTTATAGAGGCAACTTATAGAAAGTCATAGAAAAAGACAAATTATCATAAATCTGATGAGGAACTAATGTCCAAAATACATAAAAAATCATACAACCCAGTAGCAAAAATAAAAACAACAAAACAAAAATAAAAAGCTAACAGAAAACAACAACAACAACAAAATACCCTGATTTAAAAATGGATGAAGGAAGGACTTGAACAAACATTTTATCAAATAGGACATGCATGAAAAGATGCTCAAGATCACTAATCATTAGACATGCAAATCAAACCACAATGAGATATCACCTTACACTTGTTAGGACAGCTATCTATTATGAAAAATTCTAAAGAGTAAATTCTAAAGGATGTGAATAAAAAGGAATACTTGTGCATTTTTGATAAGAATATAAAGTGGTATAGTCACTATGAAAAACCATAGAGAGGTATCTCATAAAACTAAAAATAAAACAGAACTACCATGTGACCCAGCAATTCCACTTCTGAGTATATATTCAAATGAAGTAAAATCATAATCTCAGGAAATATCCACATTCCCATGTTTGTTGCAGTATTCCTAGTATAGCCAAATGTGATACACACACACACACACACACACACACACACATTCACATACACTGGTACATCATTCAGAAGGAAGATCCTGACATCTACAACATGAATTAACCTAGAGGCTATAAGTGAAACAAGCCAGACAGAGAAAGATAAATATTGCGTAATCTTATATGTGGAATCTAAAAAAGTTAAACTCATAGTAATGGAGAATAGAATGATAGTCACCAGGGGCTGGATGTGGTTGGGGGAAGGGGAGGGAATGGGGAGATGTGGCCAAAGGGTACAAATTCTCAGTTCTAGGATAAATAAGTTCTAGAATAAACAAGTTCTAATGCACAGCATGTGACTGTAGTTAATAACAACATACTGTAAACATTTCTTTAAAAATGTAATTGCACAATTAAATGAAGGAACAACAGTTTTCTAACAAGTAGTGCTTGCGTATATGCAAAAGTAGTGCAAGTGTATATGCAAAAAAAGGAAACTGGATCTCTCTTTCACATCATATACAAAAATGAATTCAATGTAGATCACATACCTAAACATAAGAAGTATCAGTATAAACTATTAGGGAAAAAAAAAACAGACATAAATCTCTGCTACTTTAGGTTAAGTGATTTTTTAAGATAACATACCAAAGGCATAAGTGACAAAATAAAAAAAACAGATGCTTTGTCTTAATCAAAATTAAGTACTTGTATATTTCAAAAAGCACGGTCAAGAAAGTGAAAAGACAGCCATGACTGATAAGAGATTTAGATAAAGATATCTAGAGTATATAAAGAACATTTACAACTCAACAATAAAGTCAAATTGCCAAAATAAAAATTGGCAAAGGACTTGAATAGACACATCTCCAAATATGACATACAAATAACCAACAAATGCATGAAAAGTTAGTTAATATTATTAGTCATTAGGGTAATGTAAACCAAAACCATAACGAGATACCAATTCACAACTACTAGGACTGAGAACACACAAAAGACAAGGCTGTGTGATGATATGGAGAAAATGGATCTTACATATTTCTAGACAGGTTATAAAGTGGTGAAACCACTGAGAAAAGCAATTTGTTAATTCCTCAAAATACTAACATAGAGTTACCATATAGCTCAGCAATTTTACTAATAAGGATATGCCCAAGATTAAAACATATGTCCGTACTAAAATTTATACATGAATTCTCACAACACCATTATTCATTATGATTAAAAAGGGACAAAGCCTATATATCCATCAACTGATGAATGGATAAACAAAAGGTGGCTTATCCATACAGTAGAGTATTACTTAGAGATAAAAGGACTGATGTGCTGCTATATGCTACAATATGGATGAACCTTAAGACATTACATGAAAGAAGCCAGTCACAAAAGAAAACATACTGGATGAGTCAATTCATAAAAAATCTGCAGAATAGAAACAGCCAGAAAGTAGGTTAGTGGATGCCTTAGGCTGGGGAGATGGAATGAGCTATGGAATCTTAAGTAACTACTGAAGAGAATGGAGGTTCTTTTGAGGGAAGTGAAAATGTTCTAAAATAAGACTGTGATGTTCATTGTACAACTCTAAGAATATACTAAAGGCACTGAAATGAATGTTTTAAAACAGGGAATTTTATGATATATGAATTATATTTAATGAGTGTTATAAAAGCATATCATTGATATTCATTCATCTTACTGCATGTATATACATTTATTTATTTTGATATCTGTATAATATTCAATTTTTTTCCCAACAAACCTCTGCTGATAAGCTTTTGGACTATTTACAGGTCTTTGCTGATTTGAATAGTGCTTCTGTGAGCATTCTTGGGCCTGCGCTCAGCTATGCATATATAAGACTTTCTCTTTTGGGTACACACTTAAAAGTCAAAGCCCAGTTAGAAAAAATAAAACAGCCTCAGTTATTTCAAATAAAGAAGGCATTTAGTAGTGAGAACTAAGTTCAAAAGTTGTGCGGTTGTTGTTGTTGTTTTATAAAGACTTTGAAATGGCTGTAGGAACAAAAAGGGATTAGGTAGTGTTACACAAAAGTCAGTTACTGCAGAAGTTTCCACATTCCTGGGAAAAACAAAAGGACAGTGTGACTTTGAGCCCCTGCTCACTGTCACTGTGCCCACTCTTATGGGGACATAGGCACTGAGAAAGAATCCAGGAGCCCATATTCACTGGATGTTGTTGTTTTCTGAACTGTAAGCAGGTCACCATTACTACTACCACCACTGTTTCTATTACTACTGTTATTAATAATGCTGCACCTATGTCCTTGGTAGCATCCTGCCAGATCAGAAGCAGTAGCACAAAACAACAACAACAACAACAAAAACCAAAACAGGCATTTTTCTTCTTCTGCAAGCCATTGACAGAACTGAGCAGGAAGTCAGCTGGTAAGGGCACCTGGGAAATGTAGTCGGCAGAATTCCTATGTGGCAGAAAAAAGGGAAGAAAAAGAAAGGCAAGTGTGGAAATGAAAAGCAAATTGTGTTTTCCAGCACAGACTCTTGAACATTTAGCATACTTCTACATCTTGCTATCCATATCTAATCTTCTATATAACAATAATATAATTACATCATGATTTTGAATAACAGAAAGCAATCAGTCTTCATAAAAGATACACACTCCCAAAACTGTCACAAGGGTCCATGACCCATTTCTAGACTGTTCATTTCTTTAGTAATAAAGTCACAATCACATCTACCTAGTTTGTAACATAAAGACAAAATTATAAAGTTAACTATAAACAACTTTATTTAAAAGAATAGGGAAAAGGTAGAGAGATAAAATACCTAATATACAAAAAATGTATAATATGCAAGAAAAAATATCTATAGTTGTTGTAGTCATTGTTTCTGTAATTGGTCACACGGCCACCATTTTATTCATCACTTTCATCTTTTATTCTAAGTTCTACACTTCTCCCTCAACTGGCATTTCAGTTGGTCAAAGTTCTTAATGAAATGAATCAAATGTTCTCTGACAAAAGAGCTAAATCATTAGCAGAACTGGGTTCCAGACTTGATTTTCCTCTCAGTTTTATATAAATTAGGATCAAACTCGCCAAGGCAGTAACCTCTTCATATGAGTGCTCATTAAATGGCAAGTAAAATCTTTATGTTTAGTTCTAAGGAACCATATTTGTGTCCTCTAATGAAAGTAAAACTGTGTGGAAATTAATACCTTAGAGACTCAAATTTTTGAGGAAACAGCAGCAAAATATTTGTAATTGGGTTGTGACATGTAGCAGTGAGAATAGCCCTTTCTGTATTCACTCTTTAGTTATCAGAACTGACTGAGTATTCAGTCTCCCAGGAAGAAGTTGCACTTGGTGGGGACATTCTTTCAAATATAAAAGAAGCCCAGAGATTTGGTAGGAGAAGGACTGGAAAGGGAACTGATATGTCACCACGAATTTTACTTCCTACTATTGTTTTTTCTCAAAGTAGGACTTCTTGCTGCCAAGGTTTTATTTATGAGGATTCCTAAGTTGTGCTAATTGTCCCAAGGCAATAGAAGCGGAAGAATCAAGGGAAGATTTCTTTCCAATTTTATTATCCCACAGCTGCAGCAGCCTTGCCCTGTTCCCAGCAAAAGCAAATCCCTGCCCCACTTCACATGGCTTCATACCCACTCATTTAGAACAAATTTATCATCCCAGTGGATTCTTAGAGTTTTTTCCCATGTTGTTTTGTCTCAGCTGTTCTTTGAGGGCTATCTTGGGGAACGCTATAGCAGTCTATGCCAATACAGTAGAAACATGTGATCAGTCTGTAGTAGCTGTTTAAGCACTGGTTCATGGTTTCTTCCCTGCTGATAGGCAGAATGGCCGAGTAGATAAATGAGGTATTTAAAGCCCATCATTAAACACCCATTAAGTAAATATTCCAGAAAGAAACCATCCAAATACCTTGGCTTTGGAATCTGCAAATACACACTTTATGTCACTACAGTTAAAAGCATATTTAAAACACTTTGTTGGAAACTGACTAGAGGGATAGTTTTGATATCACAAAAAAAAATCAGTTCATTTTCTAATTGTATATATTTTTTTAATTTTATGTTTATTTATTTTTTGAGATAGAGATGGAGCATGAGCAGGGTAGGGGCAGAGAGTGAAGGAGACAGAGAAACAGGAGCAGGCTCCAGGCTCTGAGCCATCAGCACAGAGCCCACTGCAGGGCTGGAACCCACGAACTGAGAGAGCATGACCTGAGCCGAAGTTGGATGCTTAACCAACTGAGCCACCCAGGTGCCCCTAATTCTATCTTGCTTTTAACCAAAAGAATTGTTACCCTAGGTTCACTGTTGTTCCATTCACTAGACCTAGGTTGTTAATTATTTAATAGTATTTCCAAAAACTAAACCTAATCTCAAAATATGAACACCTGCAATCACTGAGGTAGGTCAGAAGAAGGAAAAAAAATAATCCCTAATAGGAGCAATGAATAAAACCAGGATATTTGTAAAAGAAAAAAAAAGAATATCAATAAAGGTATGATTCAAAGAAACTTACATTAAGATTGGGATTTCCAGAAAAGGTTTCCAAACATTTTATTTTTTAAAAAGTACATAGGAAAAAAAAATAATAAAAATAAAAATAAAAATAAAAAGTACATAGGATTCTAAAGTCACTTTGAAAGTGACAACAATATTTTAGTGCATTGTTTGTGATTTTCTTAGGATTTTTAAATTTTTTTTGAAATTTAGTTATAAGAAATAATACAGACCAGCTCCCTATATACTCTTAGCTAACTGCAATGGTAACAACTTTCAGTGCAATAGTACACTATAACAACCAGGATATTGACATTGGTACAATCCATATGCAGAACATTTCCCTTACTACAAGGATCAATCATGTTGACCATTTATAGCCACACCCTCTTCTGTCCTTCCTTAATCCAAGAAGAGAACATAAACAGAATCATATAATATGTAACCTTTTGAGATTGGCTTTTTTTTTCAGTCAATTTTGGTAGTCCTTATTAGTTGAGAACAGATCTTTGATGTGAGGTTTGGAAGCCCCCACTTCCGGAAGCTAGAGGATAGATGTACTTATTTTGTAAATAGGTGGCACAACTGCATCTACTTCCTCTGTCACAACTATAGCAACTAAGGAAATGAAAGGCAGCAAGTTTAAGTAGCTTATCAAATTCTTTCTACTGGTAAGCAGAGGATCTGCTATTTGACGCTAACCTAACAGACTGTGTCAGCTGGATGAAGACTCCACAGCCTGTCACCTAACCACTATGATAATCCTGACTCACCACCAAAAAATGGACATTTAGGTCTACCAATCCATCAACAATGGCAACAAAAGGGACCCAAATGATTTCTACAGAAAGTAAAACACATTTTTATAAACTCAGAGTATTAGTTTTCTATCACAGCTATAACAAATCACCAAAACATTATGTCGTGACAATACCAGTCTATTGTCTTATAGTTCTATAGGTCAGATGGCTAGCCTGGATCTCATTGAGCTAAAATCAAGGGGTCAACAGAGTGGCATTCCTTATAGGGGAAAAAGTTATATAAATAAGGCCAGATTTGACAGAAAGTATAATTTGGTTAAAGAAATGGATTTGGGGCTTTCTCTTATGGCTGTGATTTTACTGTTAATACTTTAGTGACATCTTCAAATAGAAGTCAGTAAGCAATCTCCACCAGGTTCACAAAACAAAACAAAACAAAACAAAACAAAACAAAACCTTATTGTTTGATAGAAAATTGTGTTTTATAAATGTAAATGTTTGACACAAAAGTATGCTCTGTAATTAATCAGGAATATCAAGAGACTTTATAACACAGAATCTAGGGGCTTTTCAGGCACTAATTTAACTTACAGTTTTTCACATTTCATTTTGTCAACATAATGTCAACAAACTTTGACAGTTGTTTATACATAGGTATGGAATCTCCCTTTTTTTTAATTCTAGAAAATATCAATAAAGTAGTATGTGGATCCATGAAAGACCACTGGCACATTAAATCTAAAATTTAGTATATGACTTCTTCAATATTCATTACAAACAACAGAAATTAGAGAATTGAGCATATGAGATATTTCCATTAAAATCATTTGCATCTAAAAGTCTTACAGATAAGGTACAAATAATGATCCTATTTCTCTTTTCTCCTGTAAGCCATTATGATCACCTTGGATATGGCACTAAGAGACATTGTCATTGAATCCTTCCCTGTTGAGAGAGAGCCTTAATGGTACCAGGATGTTTCTACCTTTTAACACTGGAGTATATTTGAAGTGCACCTTTGTCAGTATCCCCTTCACTAAAATTTGCACTATTACCCTCTTCACAATAAACTATTCATTCTTGGTACCCTTTTATACATGAAGCAAGGATTCATAAAGCTGTCATTTAAAAAGCATAGTGCAAAGATTGTTAAATGGAACAAGTTTGAAGGACAAACAGAACAGCTTCCTTCCTACACAATGCCATGGACAAATAAAAATAATGACTGAACATAAATTATATAAGTATGTCAAAATAGACACACAACACAAATAATAAATAATCAAGTATAAATTTTACTACAAAGTAATTAAATGATTAGGCAGAAAGGGTTGGAAGAGATGTGGCCATGAAAAGAGAGAGTTCATGTCCTATATAAACCCCATTCTAGAATATGAACTTGGAAGAATCTTTATCTCCCAAGAGATTGAAATAACACTTAGAGAATATTTCAGAATTGAAAAAAAAGAAAGAAAATGACAATAGACACAAGCAATTGTCGAAAAAAGGAAAGTTAAAAGATTGAAAGCAAGGAGAAAACAAACTATTTCCATCAATTAAGATATAGAATAAAACAAAAAGATAAAAAAAAATAATACATATTGTGGCTCTTTGCCAGGAAAATAATTAAATACATGTGAAACAGTTTTAACACATTATCTACTACATTGTGAGAGCTTGATACTTTTAGTAATTAATGAAACCATCTGAGGGGAGTTTCTTAAAATTTAAACCCCTAGATCTAAAAACTTGATCTGTTATTTTCCTTCCTTTCATAAAAACAAAACAAAACAAAACAAAACACAAACCCCCCAAACCAATGGTTGTGCCCTCCCTCCTATTTGGAAAGGCATAACTACTTTAACCCCTTGCCCTAACCCTAATCCCAGCTCAAAACCTGACTCTGACCATCTTTTTCCTGCATAATCAATCACTCATGCTCTACTGGATTTTGGAGATTGCATGCCAAAATACTCTCCTAGTCTCCCATCTTAAATTTTATTCTTTAAAACTAATACCTCTAGATAGCAATAAATTGGAAAGACTGGTCCAATTACTTTGTTACCACTCAATGTTATAATAAATCAAAATTTGCTTCTCTTTCCATGTGATGCTGAAGCTAATCTTGCCTGGTTCTAAACCAATCAGGTACTTTTTTTTCTCCAAAGGTATTTATTGCCATTTATTTAATCAGACAATTAGGTACTTCTTCATGTACAAGACTTTCAACTGATTGCAGCCTTCTCGCCATACAGTTGTATGATGTCATGCACGGTTTTTTTTGGTGGGGGGAGTTGTTTATTTATTTATTTTGAGAGACAGAGAAGGTACAAGCAGGGGAGGGCAGAGAGAGAAAAAATCCCAAGCAGGCTCCACACTGTCAGTGCAGAGCCGCACGTGGGGCTCAAACACAGGAACTGTGAGATCATGATGTAGGCCAAAATCAAGAGTTCACTGGTTAATGAACTAAGCCACCCAGACACCCCTGTAGCATGCTTTTTTTTTTTTTTGGTCATTAATTCTGAAGTCAAATCTCCAGCTTACTTCTCCAGAACTCTAAACAATTCTCTCAGAGGTGAAGTCTAAATTCAGAACAGGGATATAGGTCCCCAAATAGAATTTACATACTCTTTAGCTGGGATGCTAAAATCAGGAACAAAGGAAATCCTGAGAACTCTGAGATCCCAGGACAGACTAGAAGGTGGTCATTCTACAGGTATAAATAGATAACAGCCAAGGTTTTACTGTGTAGTAAGGTAGCTGATAAATTTTGGAACTCACAGATGTAGCTTCCTCAGGAAAATCAGAATACCACAAAGAAAAAAGGTAAAGTTTTGCATTTTTAACAGTTAGTAACTGCTTCAACATGAGAAAATTAGTCTTTGTTTTTATGGACTTCTCTTTACAAAAGGAGTTGTTACCCTAGAGATTTATGATTTCTGAAAGATAAGTGAGGGGGGGAGGGAAATGATACTCAGAGGACAAGAATTTAGAAATTACTTTTGTTAATTCGAATAATCACCCCATAAATATAAAAGGTAAAACTGCTAAAGCAAAATTTCCATTGGTAAAAATATTGAAAGGAAATTTCATTTTGAAACATCCTTTTCTTTAGATTTACTAAAGTACAATTTATGTAATATGAAATATAAGTATTGCAAATGCACACAGTACAGTGATTTTCAGAGGATTTCTAATATCATGCAATGATCATTATTGTTCAGTTTTACAGTATTTTCATCACACCCAAACGTTTCCTAATGATATAGTTAGTGGTCAGGCAATGAATGGGCAAAGATTTGTACTTACTTACTACATCCCATAATGCTTCCCTCTAGAGACTGATCTGTGTATGAGTTGAGGAGCACATTCAAACTTTGAGAACTTTGAACTTTTAGTATCTGCCTCAGATTTTACTGTCAGGTTTCTCTGGTCCCCCATCCCACATTCATATAGCCATGGACCTACAGAAGGCTTATCTAGACCTGATATGGATCCTTCAGCCCCGGGATCTCATCAAATTTCTGTCTGGTCTTCTAGTTGCCTCAAAGGGTACAGAAATCTCAGACAAGTTAAGCTGTAGTTGTCCCTTGCTTCCTACTAAATTTGTTACATTTAATGAAACTTTTACAAGACACAGATGTTTGCCTTCCACTTCAAAGCATGTCGGTTCCCTCTGAAAGCAAATCTACTAGTATTCATGGTTAGCCGGGTCCTGATAAAATTAACATAGCCAAGAGCTGGGGTGCTGATCGAGAAAAGAAGACTGCCATTCCCATTGTTTTTACCTGCAGTTTATGAATAAGCGCTTCTCAGTCTGTTGCTAGCCTTGGGTCAACTCCCCAAATCCTGAAATGGTTGTTAGTAACAATTTGTCCTGCTTTATGCTTGTTTTTGTGGAAGGGTTTATTTGACAGCTTCTTAATTCCTCCATAAATCCCCCAAATTTCTTTTTTTAAAACAAGTTGAGGTTATATATGTGATCTTCCATAAAGAATAAATGTATACTCTAAAGTATAAAAAGGTATAAATATGAATAATCCCAGGATAATTTATGATGCATGTATAGTCTATATTCCAATGGTCACAAGAGTTTTAAAAAAATATTAGTCAATTTCTATTTTGCAGACATGACTTTAGGGAAGAGACCAGACTGGAGCCAGCTGAGATAAAAAGAAAAATATACTTTATTTTTCCAAATTTAAAAATCATCTGAAATAACATATTTTCCCCATAGTGTTACTTCAGGGAATGAATAACAAGACCTTACTGAGTAGTAAGACTGAGCTCACGTTCCACAACTCAGCTCTCAAATAACTGTAACAAATCTCCCATTCCCCAGGCTAAAGTTTGAAGGATTACTCCTCCCTCAGGAAGCTAAGAAGCCTCAAATAAACATTATACAAATTCTGACATTTCAGTGTCGCCATAAAGTGATCAGATTACCTGTAGAATAGCCCAGTTATGGGGAAAAAAAAGCTTCCATTAGGATCTTAATTTGTCAGTGTTAAATACTCAGTTTTAAACATTGTATTAAGTAAACAACTGGAGAAAAAAGAGTAACAGATTATTTAAGTCTCTAAGCATACAACTGAGAAATCAAAAATAAACTGAAAAAAGGCACAAAAAACAAAAACAACCAACTAAAAAACGTAATTGAAAATATATGAGCACATAATATTGGGAGAAGAGAATTTAAAAATCAATAATTATGATTAATAGCCTCACGGAAATAAAAGAATGCACTGTACCCATGAAACTAGAACAGAACATTCTAGCTATCCTGTAGGAGGCTGCACAGCCCCTTTGAAGGGGGAGCATTACCAAGGCCAAGCTTACTGCTGCTAATCAGAAGCCTACTGTTAAAACAGGTGTGCTGTTAGTCTGTAGTAGTGGATGACTCATCGTGATGTTTGCTCCATCTCCCTGAATTCCACCTATTAGGAGGCCCCCTCTTTTTCTTCTTCATACTACGTAGCATTTTATTTTCTCTCTTCCATTATCTTTCTGTTTATTGCTGTTACTTCATCCAAGAGGAAAATGTAAGTTGATAATAATAGAACTAAATGGACAGTCTTCTTAATACTGATATACTTCTTACTAAACGACATACAGTCTGAGGTTTCGAGATCTTTCTGTCACTTTGTTGTAATCTTTACTACTAAGTATAAATCAAAACAGGTCAATATGACATGATGGCCTATTTGGTTGAGATGTCAACATTAGTTTTTGAGCTATATTGTGCCTTAATATAGTTGCCTATACTTACATATACTATCTCTTAAAAGTTTCTCTATAGTAATATAGAACATATTTCTTTAGTTCTCTATACATGAAAACATACTTCCGGTTGCAGCTACAATAGAAAACAATATAAAACCCAGTTATGGTAGATATTATTCTCATCTGAAAAATTAACAAACTAGATACAAAATGTTTGAGTGAAGCACCATGTACACATTGTTGAAAATAGCAGCAATGGGGCAACCAGGTTTTCTAGTCAATTCCATATTCTTTCTACTACATGCCATTATTTCCCCGTTTGGAACCAAACCATAAAATTATAGCGATGCCATATTCATATAAACACACAGTGATGCATAAACAAAACACCAGCTGTATTGAGGAACTAATTTTCATGTGTTCAGCACTTTCATACATTCATTAGAGATTAATGTTAACTCTAAGCAATAGCAGAAAAGACACTTCTAGTCTCTTAGCTCATAATGTTCATTAATATTGAGATTTTAACACCTCACACTTCATTTACCAATGCAGTGAAATATCTGCTTTCCATACCCTGATGCATAAAGCATGCTAAGTGCTACTGAATTTAAAATTTACATAAGGTTACATCCATCAAAATGTTTTAAAATGTAATTTAATGTTACTACAAATATAGTTAATTAGTTACTACTTAGTTTACACCTTCCTTCCTTTCATCTTTCTACAATTTCTTAAACCCTTCCTTGAATTGACTACTTTAACTTTCCTTCTAATTAACCTTGACACCTTTACCTCACCCAAAACAATGCACTCCTGGAATATATAGAGAGAGTATTTATGTGTAGCAGGGAATTAGTAGGAAGATAAAAAGATCTGAGCTTTTCAATCTACCCCTGAGAGTGTAATCATTGAGATCATGCCAGCTTCAGCACAGCTGCGCCCCTTAAGCTCCTGCCCTGATAATAGTAGGTAGTATTAGGTAGTAGCAACAGCACAGTCACGTGGCACCAGCTGAGTCCTACCTACCACTGAGCTCTGCGTTTACAGGAAGCCACAAGGCCAGTGGTCACAGCATGTATAACAAAAGGAAACTTTTATAGCTTTTAATTTACATATTTTTCATTGTTGGAGTAAAGCTGCAGGCATATTGTTTGATTATTACTCACTCTTCAATTCAAAATCCTATTGTGGCCAAAGATTGACAATTCTGAGATATTCCATCTTTGCTTCTTTGGCTGACTTTCAAGACAGATCATATAAAGTTTCAGGATATATTTCTTATACTAGTTCAAATAAACTGCCCACAAATGACTACTTTGGTACTTAACATTATCAATAACATCTTAGCAGAAAATTGCTTGCTGAAAGCAAAATGCACTTGGATGTTGCCTTTCAGTTGCATTAACATCATTTAAACTCTTAAAATTTTTTTCTTGCCTGTATTTTCTTGCCAACAAACAACTATAACTCTAAATGCCTTTTCCTTCCAGTTTATCTTTTTTTTATGCCACTCCAATGCCTTTTGTGTGTATGTATGTGTTTTCTTTCCTTCTTTTTCAAGACTTTTTGCAAATTCTTCAGAAGATTGTGGTTCACATTATTTGTTAACATTGTTTTGGAAATCAAGAAAAAGCCATCATAAGGACCATGATTCTAAACACTTTGTTAAAGTAATTTTTCTCACTGACCCAAATTGGCAATCTGTTTCACCATTCATATACATACGTTATGTAGGGAGCATAGAAAATATGCATTAATAAAATTGCCCATCATTTTAGAGTTAAATTAATCACATAGAATTTTTGGAACTCAATACTTTGAATTCTAGCTTCCCAAGATGTCTGTAATTGAAACAAAATCTGTAGAGATTCAGGATAAGAAATTCCAGGTCTATATTAAAATGATATATCTATGCTGTATGACATTATATTTGGCTAGACAAGACTAATGCCTTCAGAGTCAAACTACTCTTAAGAGAGAGCAAAAGGGACTATAAATTCAGAGTAAAAGCAAAGGTTGGTGACAATAACTCAGATATTATAATGATATATTATTGAATGAAAACTTTTCAAGGCTTCTTTCTAAATTCCTAAAAATCTCAGACATAAAGAGAAATTTCAGGTAAAGGAATATTATTGTTTAGTTAAACCATGAAGAGGTTTATATTTTCTTTTCTTGGCACATTAAGATATTTTTCAACATATCTTTCAAGTAATCACTTCAATTTTCTTTATACAAAACAAAGTTTATTAAAAAATGGCTACAAATCCATCCTCTCTTCTTGAGTTCAGAATCTTTTGTACCTAAAAGCAACAAAGTAGGAATACTACTTTAATAAGATTTTCCACTGGTCTGGTACCTACTTTTGAAAGGAAGGGACAAGGTACCTTATGGAGTCAAAGCAAGGCCATGTTGCTACTGTAAAAACTCCCTTGGGCAAAAGGTGAGGGGCTTGCAAATGAGAAAATACCAACCATTGTATGATCTCAAATTCTATTAGGGTAAAAGGTCAAGGGGTGTGCAACCTAGCTCCTCCTGGCTCCAGCAAGTCCCTGAGATGTAAAATCTTTAATGAATATTGTGATTAGAACAGTCAAACATGTTCTTCAAGCAACTGTTAAGCAACTGCCACCTCTAACCGCAAAATTCTTGCTTCCGTACACCGGCTTCGCCCTTCTCCCTATATAAACCCTGAGCTATGGCTTGGCGGGGCTCTCTTCTGAGGACTTTTCAGGTGCTCAGGCCGGACTAAAATAAACCTGAATAACCAACTATTTTTGTGTTTTGTGGACTTTGTTCTCGATGATTCGCCTTTGGAAAGAGAGGTCTAACACAAAAAAGGAGGTTGTGAGGACTAGAAGGAAGCCTCGGGAGGAAGAGGAGCAGTGAGCCAAGAGGCAGGCTTAGTTTCCACAAGTCTGTGCTCATCACTCTAGGGGGTTGCAGATGAAGGGGGATATTTTAGAGGTATAATCAGAAGAACTTGGTTTACTTTCTCAGCTTTCATTTACATTTTGTGCTTTAAAAGCCTAGAGATTTAAGCTTTTAGTCAGATTCCAGAGTATGATAGTATCTTTAATGAAGGAAGGCTTGGGCAGGTAATTTCCCTGTCAGATTTCTGGGAGAGATAAAGGGAAGAGTAAGGATTATACCTTAGTTTTATTTTGGGAAATATTCTTTTTCCTAGGATGTAACTAAAGTCTGTAGCAATGTGAAAGGCACATTATAAAAGAGAAAAATATACAGAGCACACTACTACATCTATGTGCAACAAAACAAGAGAAGAATTCAAGTCATAATTCTTACCACTCCCATAATTATCTCACTCACCTCATAGACATCAAAGTTCATTCATTTCTGTGAAATTTCAGAAGAGACACAATGAAGCAATGATTGGACAAAGGTTAGAATATACTGTGACCATGATCTAGCAGAAGGCCATGCTTACTGAGTTTGTATATTTTTTCATTTATAGTCATCAAAATTTTGACCTTTTAAATATATTAGACTGATAAGAGGTTTGTTTCATAATTTTTACATATTTCAAAAAATATACAAAACTGCCTATCCAACAGAGATGGTAAGCTTCTTTTCTTTTTTTGTCACCTGTATTAGTAAGAATACTGTGCATGTTGTACTCACTGTTCTGATTTTTCTAGAGCCTTCTTCAGATTTGGCTCCTCTAATTTCATCAGAAATTGCTTATGTTTTGCTTTCAGTAGCAATGCAAAGCCATTGATAACACTTCCTAACATTTCTAGAAGTTCAATACCATGGAAATGTTGTTTCATATATCAGCCTAAGGAAAATGTTGTTAATTTGTTTTCTGACAGATGTTCTTAATCCAAGAAATTTTCCATAAATCTGATAGAAAACATCTTTTCATGTTGTTTTTAACCATGGTCCTCACAAGTGATCACTAACTCACAGAAGGAACCTGGTGGGAGATGGGAGCTGTTGGGAGCTGGTGACCCTGAGATTTGTAGTGGTGGAGGGGGGTTGAGTGGAACAGGTGGAACCATGTGCCGTTCCCCTAACTTCAGCTATCAAAAATGGGCTGGGGCACCACACCCAAGATCCCATAGAAAAACTCCAAATGCTAATTCAAAACTATCTGGGAATGAAAGAGTAAGTTTTACAAGAGTTGTAATTTTCTAGGAGCTCAGTGGGGGGCATTTCTTTTGTTTTAATCGAAACTCAAGTTATGAGGACGTCATTAATTTTCACTTTGTAACATTATCTGAGAGAAAGTATTTTCAGATTCTTGCAGGAGCTCATGTAATTATCATAAAACACAATCTGGCATCGCCTTTTTAATGCTTTTGCCACCTGCCAGGCTCTAGATCTTCATTCTCACATACAATCAAAACAGCCTCTTGCTTCTTTCCATGTTCTCCTCTCTCAATCTGTCCTACACACCAGTGCCAGAGCTCCATCCTCAAACAGATCATAGTGAGGCAGAAGCCAGGTGGGCCATTTGATTCCGCTATATTTTGCCTGTGTTTGGAGATAGGGGGAGAGAGTTTAATATGGATTTGCATGGAGCTTTGTTCCTGAATCTTTAAGTCAAGATCTTAAAAATAATTTCAGAGCAGGACCTCCAAAGTAATTATTGATCATAAAAAAAGTTCAAATGTCACATGTTTTATAGTGTATGACTTAAATTATTTTGTTGCTGATTTCCAATCAGAGCAATGGCGTTCGAACCTGTTGTCATGATCACATTACTGAGGGAATTCTACAAAAACATAATGTGTGGGTCCTACCCTAAACAGATTAAGTAAGTCTTTCAGGGATTGAGGCCCCAAAATTATTAGTTTTCTAAAATGATACCAAGATGATTCTAATGTGAAAAGAGACTGACAGCCACAGGTTTAGCACTCTATTATTATATATGGTTAAAATTGTTTAATTTACTTTAAAATGCACTGTGGTAACAACATAGTGAGTCAGGGATATGTCTTAGAGGAGAAAGGGACAGAAGGGCTTAGATTGGCCAATCAGCTCAGAAAGTTATAAAGTAACCATTGCTTTCTACCTTCCAATTAAGAAATGCTTTGTATTTTTTTCCTACTCCTAGTTGCTCCCTAATTTCGACCACAGGAGGAGGGATAACTACCTTATTGTGAATTTTAGAAACAATCTACTATATACATGTGGCCTAAGCTCTCGGGGGCTCTTTCTTTCAGAGAATCTTGTCCACAAATCAAGCAGCCTCTCTTCTCTCCCAAGTCCATATGATAAGAATACATAAGTTGAGGTCCAAGACAGAATTAGAAGCTACCAAAGCATCCCAAGTCCTCAGCACTAGGCTTCAAGGCAAATGTGAGGCTTCCTGTGAAACTCCTTAAACGCATGTGGAGAGCATGCATAGTTAGTTTTCTCCTCTTCCTTCAGTGGATCCAAGGATGTGACTTGGGGGTGGAGGAGACAATTAGAAAAACCTTAGATAATTCTCTATTTCACTGCTAATGATTTTTATCTCTCTCTGGTTCCTGTATAGGATTCATAATTGATAAATAAGGGTTCTATTACCTTTTGAAATCTCAATAAACTATTCTCTCAGAAAAAAAAAAAAAGAATTGGAAGGTGGGAAGGAGAAAAGGGAAGTGGGAAGAGAGAAAGAGAAAGAGGAAGGGAGAGAGAGAAAGAGCAAAGGAGGGAAAGATTTATAAGCCCATTGACTGTGGGGTCCATGCCTTTGTCACTCCTCTCCTCCATTCAATTCAATAATCTTTATTGAACTGAGTTGTGAGCAAATCTGAAGCATATGGTTTAAATTAACCTCAAAATCTTCAACCAGTTTAAAAGTAAGGATGGAAGGATCTATCACAATGCGTTTATTATTTTTCCCCTAGGGTTTAAACATAATGGATTTAAAAAAATCAGATGAGTTCCCTATCTATAAATGAATTCTCTTTAAAAAAAAAAAAAAAGTTCTTGGGATGAGCACTGGGTGTTATATGTAAGCCAACCTGACAATAAACTATTTAAGGAAAAAAAAGTTCTTATGTAAAAACGGACTTCACTATTACGGTCTTTTATCAAAGGTTTCCAAAGCTTTTAACCAGGGCCTACATTAAAATTTAGAAAAATCAACCTTCCTTCTGAGCCCAAAGTCCAAGTGAAGTTAGTGCCATCTTAAACAGATTCCTTCTTGATTCATTAAGCAGAGTTATCACTCAAAAATCATATAATTAAAAATAAATCCTTGTAACAGTGAATACGGAGAATTGACATGTGTGCATGCCTACATATGCACACACCTGTGTGTGGCTGAAATAGACAATAATTCAAATACTCTGCTGGTAACAGCATGTGTCTGGATCTTGAAAATTAATAAAGGGAAACTTCGCCAAAATGGAATAGGGGACCTAGAAGGGGAGGAGGCTAGGGTCAACATTAATTACCAGAAGAACGGCCCATTACAGACCCAAACAGAAGCATCCTCAGTGAGAAGATCATTAATTACGGGTTCCAATGGGGAAAGATATACACTGCATCTCCTACAAGAAACTGACTACCCCTCTAACTCACCCAGTGAGTGAGCTCGTGGACATGTGCTTTTCTGCATCAAACTTCGGTTCACAACAGCCCCTTCCAGCTTCCTCCTTCTTCCCCATACAATAAGCTTCCTCTCCTGTTTGTTGGGCTTGCCTATGGTTTTGCCATAACTTGCATGTCCCCAAACTCAACTTTTCATTATTTTCAGATAAATCCATTTTTGCCAGTAAAATAACTCTCATTTTTAAAGTTAACAAATCCATTTCCCGAGTTTAATAAGCAAAACCTACCATTTGCTCTTCATTTTAATTCTGCCTGCTGCTAACTTCATTGATGACCCTGGAAAAGACATTTAACCCCCCTTCACCTCAGTTCTCAATATATTTAAAACAAGGCTTATAAACATTGCTGGAACCACAGAGGCATTTCCATTGCATTTAGGAAGTATTTTACTAATAATGAAAATGTTCTCTACACTGAAATTTCACTTGTGGTAAAATGAAAATGTAGACAGGACTTACTCCAATACACCATCAAAACTGAATTTAAAATAATAATCAGTGAAAATATTGAAAAACAGAGTGTAATCTAATACGTTTATATGTATGCTTTACTTTTTGATGGAGAATTAATCCCTTTTTGGTTTGTGAAATATGTTTCTCTAGATTTTCCACATTTCACTGGGATACACTATACATTATACTTGCTTGAAATTTCTACCAGTCAGCATTCTGTTTTGACATAATGGACGTAATCGCAGATGAAATGTATTGTGCCCTTTGAGACTCTCTGGCTGTGTACTGGTTTCTTAAAATTAGTCATATCCTTCAAAATGTCAGGTACAAATATTAATGCAGAACCAAACTAATTTATGATAATCATATGATGGCACCTATGGTCTCACACATTTACATTTATAGATTAAAATTACAAGAGGATTATCCCCCAGTCAAGGTATTTGAACCTATAACTTGGTAAATTAATTGT
This sequence comes from Hyaena hyaena, assembly GCF_003009895.1. Lineage (NCBI taxonomy): Eukaryota > Metazoa > Chordata > Mammalia > Carnivora > Hyaenidae > Hyaena > Hyaena hyaena. Next base: position 706,340 of record NW_024081580.1, read on the forward strand.
TGTTTTCTCAATTACATATGGTTATGTTATATATAGAGTTGAACTTTGTGGTTCTTAAATATTACTGTGCAATAAAAAACTAGGAATCTTTAAAAATGCAGATTTATGAACATCAACTCTCTGCAATTTTATTTAATATGTATGGACTGGGACCCAGCTATATGCATTTGGCAATCATCTTTAGATTTTTAAAGCAGATATATCATGTATCACAAACTGAGAAATATAGCTCTAAAGGATCAGTGAAAATTATTGCCATGAGATAAGTATTTCCATTAAAATAATTTAAGTGGCAATAATTAGTAAAATCAGTTATATTATCAAATAGTGATGCACTTACATAAAATCTACTAACTTTCTCTTTAATCTTTAATTGTAATCATTCAAACATCAGTTAATTATGGATTCATACTTTAAACTGACTAGGATCTCCTACTTTTATTTAGAATGTTCCTCTATAAATGACTCTTCATTAGGGTAAGCCATACCTCTGGCACTTCAAGTCTACTTGTAATCAAATCTCTTATACTTATCAATGCTGCCACTTTCATTTACTTAGGTAAAGGAATCTGTCCTATGACTTTCTTATTGCCAGTTTCTGGAATAAATATCACAGGAGTTCTCATTAAAGTCAATAGGGTCATCAGTATATTATCAGCAGATTGGGATCCCTAATATCTACTATGATTTCTCCAGGTATAAGGTTGTCTCCGTTCAGTTAAATTCAGAGATTTTGTTACCAGTACTCAAACTTTTGGAAAATGGTAACTCTTTTTCCAGAAGTTCAGAAATGCAGCTCCCTGGTATTGATTATCCACCTGGGCAGTCTGGTAGACCTTTTACGGTTTTGATGCTTTTTTCCCCCAAATGAAGGGCTATATTTTTCTATTCTGATCATAAAGAAGTAACATGTATTCCAAAATCTCTACTCACACCATAGTTTTTCACCCTCACAATGAAGTTTGAGATTGATACTGTAGTAAATCCTAAATGATCCAAGTATGTTTCATAAATTTTCCATTATATATATCTTTAGAAATTTTATAAATACTAGATTATGGCTGAACATATTTTTTTCTATAAAACACTCATTTTTAGATATTTAAAATGGTCTAACAGCATTAAGAATAATAGAGAACTCTGTTATTAAGACCTTTGAATGTAAAATAATTTTCTACACAATGTGGCTCTGGCATTGGAAATATGAATAAAAAGAGTAACTTCTTAACTTCTTTCAGGATATGGGAGATACACAGCACTTTTGTATGATTACAAATCTGATCTGGTTCAATTGTGAAAATGAGGTCACAATTCACCATTAGCTTCAAATGGAAAATAGGACTAATATTTCAAAGGTAGGTATAATATATAACAAAAACTAGAAGTTTGTTCAAGATTTTTAAACCTAGATTCATGGTCAGATTATTCATTATTACTCACGGTTATAGTAGTGTTTCTCCACTTTCTGTTTATAGTTCCTCTACCTTACAGCTTGATCAGCTGTTCTAAAACACTTATCATCTACATTAATTTTGAAGCAATGTGTTTCAACGGAAAAGGGGAGAAACAGATTAAAAACTGCTAAGTTACAAAAAGATGTCCTAAATAACCAAACTATAAACAAATTGGAAGACAATTAGGATAGTGAAACACTTCTACAATAGAAAATAGTGTTTTATACAGAAGGAAGAAGGATAACTATCACTTCGAAAAATTCCCTTTTACAAGCAAAGTGGTAAAATCAGAAACATCTATCTGAAAGTTGCTTTCATTTACTGAATGAAAGGACTATCAAAAGTCCTTCAAATGAGAGGCAAATAAATTATCCTGAGAAGCTTAAAAACACATGTGTAATAAAACAAAATTCAGGAACTTCACTGAATCTAGCCAAATGAAACCAAATTCTGAACTTTCATTGGAAAAATGATAGAGTATAAACTTTTTTTTCGTTGCTTTTTTTTATATATATTGAAAATCGTATTCAAAATTAGTACTAAAATATATTCTAATGATCACTGTTTTGTATTTACTTTTTACCCATGAACTGGCTCAGTCTTACAAATAGTGTGTAAGCTTTAAAGATTACTGAATGATTTTAAATATGAAAACACAGTTTTGTATTTTTTTAAAGCACCAATCAACTTCACAGTAGTGAAGTATAGATAGCTATTTGTAATTACGTGATGAATCACATAAAAACTAGTTTAAGTAGGAAAACATGGAATACATTAAAACTAATTTGGAAGAAAACAGCTAACTAATATTCAAAGTGACTTTAAACATGAGTATTCTCCGTCTATGTATGGACCTCTTCCTGAGATTCTGAGCCTGAACTGCTCTCAGGTACCATGGATGGTACCTTGCCACCACGGCCACAGTCAGTACCTTACCATCGTGAGAGAAAGTGAGAACGTAGTCTGTGCCTGCCACTGGGGTGAAGATTTTATATACTCTGTTTCAATGTCAATAAATAGAAGATACCCACTTGGACAAATACTATCTGTGTTTTACAACTTCAGAAACTGAGGACAGGAGAGGTAAGGATGTTGTCCAAGGCCAGAAGCTGGTTGGGTAAAAAATCAAAACTTGAACCAGACTGAGAGACTAACCTGCTGCACCATTCTGTTAGAGTAATGTAATATTAACACTGCCTTTTCTTATTACTATTCTTTGCAGTTTACAGAATGTTCTCATGGGCAAGTCTGTGAGTTAGCCATCATTTCACATCAACAATAGGCGTCAGAAGCCCAGGCAGCTTGCCAAGAGATGTCCAGCTGGCAAGGACTGCCTTCTGACTGCCACCCAGCTCTCCTCCACTAGAACGGCACGGCTCAGACACAACATGACCTCTTCCTCCAGGCTGTCATTCCCATTCTGTCACAGCCAGCAAGGGCTCAGCCTGAGATGTCACCCAATTTAATCTCCCCAAGCCCCGGGCTCACTGCTCAACGTGCTTCTTTCATAAGAGTGAGGTAAAAAACACCACATGGTAGAACAATAAAAGTTACAGACACAAAACAATTTCCATGCGCATTACCTATTTTTCTAAACAGGGATATCACAACATACCTGGAGAAGATAAAATCTTTAAAAAAGCAATTTTTCTTTTCAGAATGTTCTATTTATTATGTTGTGTCTTTCTATGCTAAAACTAGTGACTCTGCTTCAGACAGCATCCCTCCCACAATACACAAAATATTCTCTTTCCATTTTTTTGCCACTGGCTTTGAAATACATAGAGTGTTTTTATACTAACACTCACTGCATGATGCAAAATTTAAAATTACATGCAACGCTTAATGAATACGTGTCAAATTCTATGTATTTGTATGTTTAACAAAATTCTCTGTTGTTAAAAAAAGTTTATTATGTCAACTACATTTGTTTATTTTAACTTGTTCACTTATTTATTTACTTAGCAAATGTCTCTTCTCTCCCTCTTGAAGAAATCTTTCTCTTTTTACTTGAATTTGCTCTGATGTGACCTCCAATATGAGCAACGTGATAACTCAAACTATCCAGAGTGGATTTAGCATTTTAATGGCGGCTCATCAATTTTTAAATTGTTTTTTTAATTATCTATTCACTTTTGTCACTTATGATTTTACTGCTAAGTGTATGTCACTGAAGAAGTCAAGGCCTTAAGTCTATTTCCTTCTAAGTTGTTAGCTTCCTATTAAAAAAAAAATCAATTTTCTGACACACATGGCACTGCTAAGTCCAACCAGTCATCTTTACAATTTTGCTGTCCCAAGAAGGCATGACAAATGTTATGACTGTGTCAGCTAAACATATTGATATCCTCAAAGGTTGTTGAATTACAGTATATTTCTGCATCACACAAATAGATCTTTTCAAACATACTTTTGTATTGCACTCTCTTCCATCTGGTTCTCTGTTCTGATAATATAACGGAGGCACAGCATTCTTTCTCTGCAATTCTAAAACAAAAAAAGCTCTGAAAAAATCTGTCTTTGTGACGTATGCCACAAACTCATTTGGCTGTAAAACCTGCTCTGTTGGAAAGCTATTTATCCCACCAAATATGAACTTTTTAAATTTCCTTACAGAAATTATAATATTTGATGGCAGGCACTTCTGCAGGTGATAGATAAATATACAATATACGCAAAAATCACTTTCTAAAATATAAAATAGTTTGAATTATGAACTCAGAACTCTGACCCCTCTGGGGTCTAGAATTTTTTATGTAGACTTCTTTTTAAGGAGTCTTAGCAAAGCTCTGAAATGTGCAAGTAGATTTTGTTAGATAGATGAACATTTAAAATCTCTACGCACCTGGCATTCTCAGAGTTACCTTCCATTTAAAATTAGTTCAGCAAATAATGCAAAAGATGAACTAAATATTATGATGGATACTAAAAATACAAACATGATTTCCACTTGAGTCTTGCCTTCAATTAAACTCATGCTAACATTTTTGAGTTGTCTTGATTCTTTGAAAACACAGTATTTGTAAATTAGAGAAATCTATCTCAAGGCTTCAATTATAATAAAATAAAATAAGGCACATTGTACACACCTGACACTAAGCACATTATCAAAATAAAAGTAACTATCAACGTATGATTTCCTAAATTTAAAAAATGTTTCTATTTCTGAAGGAAGAAGGAAATCAAATTTGTGGAGTGGTTCTCCCCTGCCTTTTAAGCAAATGAGTGCGTATTTCCCAACTTCCCTCCATGAAACACAAGCCACTGAATGGAAGAGCCCCATGAAATAGGATGACATAATGACTGTGCTGTTAGCATTCTATGCACTCTTTTTTATGTTCAAGGCCAAAATAAAAACTAAGCGCTGGATCAAAGTGATTTTCAAATTTGAAATTTAAAAACATAATATAGTACTTTTCAACTAACCAGATGAAATATTCTTTTCCAGAACAAAAAATCCAATTCTTCAGCAACTGTACTAGTGTATGACAATGGCTATGTTCTTTTCTGTCATGACTTACTTTTCTACCTATGCGTTATTGCCAGTTATTTTTCTTTATAAATCCAAATGCCTCATTTAGAATCTATTATGTTTCTAGTAATGGCCTCTGTAAAATTTCTTCTATTCTGATTAAAGCAATTTGCAAACTTTAGACAACATAAGCATAAAGTAAATTAGATTATCAATAAATTCAGAAGCATAAAGTAAATTAGGATATCAGGATAATATATCAGAGACAGAAAAGAATCTTAGAAGCTCTGTATCCCAACATTTCAATTTTATAAATGACATGACAAAGCTTTAGAGAACCTTTAGAGAAGATCCCAAATATTTTGACATATTTCACCTATTTGTTAAAAACGCCCAGAATAGATTCCTATCTCCTAACTCAAAACCCAGTGTTCCCAATATTCCACACTACCATCCCTGTACTGTCTCCCCTGTATAAAATGCCCACATTTCCTTATATAATATTTGCCTATAATACTTAGTTATTAGTTCAAGTAGTACCTTAAGTCACATTTTAGTCAAATGTCTTCACTTTACTGTACAAAATAATTTGAGAAACTATAATTCCAAATCTTCAAATTAATTTTCAATTTTGAAAAGTTTAATTTATAAAGCATTATAACAGTTGAAGTTTTCCCAAAGTGATGCTACATGATAATGAGTACATGGACAAGGATCCACAACATTAGCAACAAAAAGAGACAAGTAATCAGTCACAGACTTCCAGTTAAAATGGCAAATGAGGGGCGCCTGGGTGGCTCAGTTGGTTAAGCTTCCTACTTAGGCTCAGGTCATGATCTCATGGTTTGTGGGATCAAGCCACGTGTTGGGCTCTGTGCAGACAGCTTGGAGCCTGGAGCCTGCTTTGGATTCTGTGTCTCACTCTTTCTCTGCCCCTCACTCACTTGCACTCTGTCTCTCTCTCTCTCAAAAATAAGTAAACATTAAAAAATTTTTCTTTTAAATGGCAAAATGAGTCCAGGCTTTGATTCAACACTTGTACTACAAACACAAAAGGAGAGACAAGATTGAAAACTAGAAAACCAAAATAAAATTGCCACACATAAAAATCAAACAAACATCTCCAATAGGCCAGAAATGGAATAGAAATGCTGAGCAATGATCAATACTATGGCTGTGGAGACAATGGATCCAAGGGTCATTATATCTGATTCTGGACATCTTCTCCCTTATATCTTCTGATACCTCCCCCCTGAGTGGAGACAGATTGAGGCAACTCATAATACATGGGGAAAAGCAATGGGACTGGGAGAAAATAAATGAATAAATTAATAAATGAATCCATTACACTGAGTTACCCAATGCAAATTATAAATCATATGGAGCAAAGTAAGGCTAAGAAGATATAAAACCTACATGTAACACATTTATTCCAGATGCAATTAATTTTATCGAATAAGTGAAAAAGTATGGTATACAAATAATTGTAAAATGCATGAAGAATAGTGAAAACCTAAAGCACAAATTGTGGTAACAAAATTAGCTTAACTAAAAAAGAACAGGTGGTGTGGGGAAAAAAGACTTATTAGAAATCTTGGAAATGAAAAATATTATTTAATAGAATGTTACTAGAATAGCTAGTGTCTTAGAAAGTTGCTGAGCTGGGAAATACAGATGGATTTACTATATAATAATAGTTTAAAGAGTCTCCATCATATATCTTCAAATAGGCTTTTCAGAAGAAGCCAACTGAGTAAGTGTCTGAATTTTCAGTTTGTAAGTATGTTCCTATCAGAGAATAGAATAAAGATAAGCCCATTTCTAGACACAGCACAGTGAACTGTATAATTTCAGGAATTAAAAGAAAAAAAGTGAAAATCAACAAAAATAAAAATAGTCTCACAAAAACTAACTACAGAGAGTGCATAAGTTCATCAGCAAAAGTACTAAATGATGCAAAAGATAATGAAGCAATGTTTTCCTATTGCTTTCAAAAAGTGTCAACTTAAAATATAACTTGCCAAACTATCATTCAGGTATGAAGACTTACGAAGTAAGAAACCAGAAGCATGTCTAGGACAAAACAGAACAAAAATTAATAAAACATATTGATAAAAATACTTTACTGACTATAAGGCAACTCATTTTGATGTTAAAAAACTCAAACTAAATTTCAAAGCGAAGATGACAAGATGCTAGGACATACCGAGGGATACAATGGATGGTCATAGTGCAATAAGAGCTTTATCAGATTTAGGATGAGATAGTTATGCAGCAGAATAAATTGAGACTTAATAAAAAATTAGCATTACTTATATGGAGTGAAATCTATAGCTTGTAAATAACACACCAAAAGGAAGAAGAGGGAAGAAGAGAGGAAAGATTGAAAAAAAAAAATTAACAGAGTAACAGAAAATCTGATCAGTCTCACAGAAGTTAAAAAGGGGGCTAAAAGAGAAAAATGATGGGACTCAGTAAAAAACAAAGATACATGTTTTAGAAAATAGTCTAAATATTTCAGCAGTATAGATGTCCACCCCTAAGAAATGACACAAGTATTTAGATTATGTATTTTTAAATCAAGCTATATACCACTTTATTATTTTTTTTAATTTTTTTTAATGTTTTTTTTATTTATTTCTAGGAGAGAGAGAGAGACAGCGTGAGCAGGGGAGGGTCAGAGAGAGGGAGTCACAGACTGAAACAGGCTCCAGGCTCTGAGCTGGCAGTCAGCACAGAGCCCGACACGGGGCTCGAACCCACGAACCGCGAGATCATGACCTAAGCGAAAGTCGGACGCTTAACAGACTAAGCCACCCAGGCGCCCCAAGCTATATACCACTTTAACAAAACACACATAATGCAAAACTATACATGAAGACTCAAAATAAAGCAGTATAAACAGATATGGGACAGATATGATATTATCATCAACCAAAATATATTTAAGGGAAAAAAATAAAGATAAAGCAGGATGCTACATATTATTTGATATAACAATGATTTATAATGATGCAAATAAGCACATATGATATAGATATTTACAATATAAAACAAATATCCATAATTATACATATTTAGAAAATATAAAGTTTATAAAAATAATGAAAAATCACATAATCTCCCACCAAGTACACATAACCATGATAGAATACACATAAAAAGAATGGGCTTATAAAGAGTTAGGATGATAACACAAATAACTGAAGAAAACTGTACAAAGAAATTAGCAAACTCTGATCTTCAAGACTTTAATATGCATACTTCTATCACATAAAGATAAATCAAGCAAGCCAAAGTTTTAGTAAGAATAAGAAAACTTTAAATATTTATACATGTTTTACACACATACATATGTATATACACATTACACCAACTGTAGAAAGACTAGATTTTTCATGACCTATGTTACATTTACAAAAAAAAAAAAAAAAAAAAAACCGGGAATAACAAAACAAATCATGAGTATGTTAGAGACTCTAAGTCTCATCAAATTTCAAATAATTGCAATCCTACCAATAAAAAGCATTAACCAAAATAAAATTCAATAGTGCAACAATAAAATTATAGCTAACACTCATAGCACATTTATAAATACACCATAGAAACCATATGTTTAGAAATTTGAACATGCAGTCTTAAATAATTTTTGGGCTAAAGAGGAAAGCACTAGAGAAATTACATAGTAAACAACAATGAATGAATCATTTATAAAAACTCTAAAGAAGGCAGTGAAAATTATACCTAGAAGGAAATGTGTGTTGTTGAGAGAAAAATTTTAAACAAGAAAGGCTGAAAAGAGGTTAAAAAAGAAGCTGCAAAAATAAAGTGGGAAGGAAGGAGGATGGAGAGGAGGGAGGTTTAGACAAATATTACTAAAATACAAAGAGCCAACCAAAATTTCTCCTTCAAAAATTCACCAGGTTTAGTCAGGTTTTTAAGTGGTTTTATCAAACTAAGGAGTGCATTTTTATAATTATGATGAATTATTTTGAGAAATAGAAGAGTAGATTAAGTTAATTAATGCCTCTGGAACAATAATAATTTTATACAAAAAATAAAAAAATATACATAAGTATTCTAAGTTTTTAAAAAAGAGAAAGAAATTAGCACATCAACTTCAGCAGTCCATAAAAAATATAAAAAGTACCATGGCCTAAATACAGTTCTTAAAAGCAAATAAGAGATATTTCAATATTAGAAAATCTTATCGGTATATCAGACCACAGTGATAGATTAAAGGTGAAACTATGTGATCATTACAATAGCTTCAGGAAAAAAATCAATCATTACAAAATAAATAGCACTAAATAAATTTTCTTAACCTGATAATCAATTCCAGTATCACTTTAATGGGGAAATTTCAGACATGTGTCCTTCAGATGTGATAACTAGATAATGATTCTCCAAACTCCATGCTGATCAACTTCACACAGATTATCATAGCCAAGGCAGTATGACAAGCCAAATAAACAAAAGCTATCAGAAATAGAAGGATAATGATAAAACATTCTCTCTAATGGCAGAGAGTATGAGTGTCTCCAAAGGAAATCTAAAGGATTACATAAATGTATAGGTCCTGTAAAGATTTAAGCAAAAATCTTGGTTAGAACATGAACATCTAAAACTTGAGGTAATTTGTGTGAATGCATATTAAAGAGACATTGTTATCAAATTCAGAGAAACAAAATAGAATAATATGTAAATTCACTGACTATATCCAGTAAGATTATTGGAATTTTTAATTTTTTAACATACATACATCTATCTATCTATCTATCATCTATCTATCTATTTATTTGTAGCAGGGAGGGCCAGAAAGAGGGAGACAGAGAACCCAAAGCAGGCTCCACATGGTGAGCGTAGAGCCCAATGCAGTAGCTACTACTCTTAACCGAATGAGCCACCCAGACACCCCAGATTTACCGGATTATTTTAACAACACTTTAAAAACATAACTAAAAGACAAAAATAAGATGTGAATAAATGGAGAGTTATAGTCTTTTCATGAATTTGAAAACTCAATTTGTATAAAGATCATTTTGCCCATGGGGTGCCTAGATGGCTCAGTTGGTTACATGTTGCCTCTTGATTTCAGCTCAGTTTATGATCCTATGGCTGGTGAGCTCAGAGCACAGAGCCTGCTTGGGATTTTCTCTCCCTCTTTCTCTGCCCCTTGTCCACTCATGTGTGCTCTCTCTCTCTCTCTTTCTCTCCCTCTCTCTATGTCAAAAGTAAACTTTAAATAAACATAAGCAAAATAAAAAGTAAGGTCATTTTGCCTCAAATTACTTCATAAAGACATTTCATTAAAATCTCAGATCGTTCACCAATGGAAACTGTCGAGCTCATTTCATTAATTATACAAAAGGCCAAAAGGCCAAGAATGGTTAAAATAACTTAAAGAATAGCAAATGTAAGTTTTGACTCATAAAAAATAATAAAAATTTTTTAAAAATTTAAAGGATTGATCTGTTAGATACATAAATTTTAGAAGAAAAATGTGAAGTATTTTTTATGTCAGAGTAGAAAAGATTTCTTAAATATGGTATAAATACATATTCCATAAATGATAACCTGTAGGTCATCAAAAGTTACTAAATCAAAGAACAACAAACCACCAACGGAAAAAATATTTTCAAATCATATAACTGATAAAGGATTAGTATGCATAGTTTTTAAGAACTCAAAAACATCAATAATAAAAAAGACAACTCATTAGAAAATAGGCAAAGTACATAAACTGACAACAAAGAAGTGGAAACTCAAATGACCAAAAAACATGAGTAGAAAATTGATCTCAATGGCAATCAGGTAAAATCAAATAAAATAAATAAAATGACCCACAAGATATATTTTTAAGTTCATCAGTTTGGAAACAATTAAAAATCTGACATATCAGGTATTGGAAAGGAGAAAAAGGGAAAATCTCATTATAGATACAGAAAGATAAGTACAATCATTGGAAAACAAATTGAGAGGTAACTAAAGCTCTGATTCATTTTGATCCAGGCATACCCAGGCTAGACTTCTTTTCACATACTGTTAAAAAAAAAAAAGACACCTAGTGGCTCAGTAAGTTAAGCATCTTGATGTCAGCTCAGGTCATGATATCATGGTTCATGGGTTTGAGCCCCATGTCAGGATCTGGGATGGCAGCACAGAGCCTGCTTGGGTTTCTCTCTCTCTGCCCCTCCCATGCTCGTGCTCTCTCTCTCTCTCTCAATATAAATACACTTAAAAAAAAGAGAACTTGTGAAAATGGTAAGCTCTACAATAATGATCAATGTGGCATGATTTGTAATAGTAAAAACTGTAAAACATCTAAATGCTCTTCAATAAAAATAGACAAATAATTTCTGATATAATCAACAATGGAATACAGAATAGCGATTAAAATGAAGTATGTATCTATGTCTATGCGTGTGTACAGTCATATATTATAAATCATATATGAATTTTATATTTATATATATGTCAACAAGCAAAATATGACATAAAATGACACAATTTAATATTGAAAATATAGTTTAAATATATGTAAAACAATGCTACTTATTGTTTATAAATACTGTAATATATTCCAAATATTCACATAGAAATGATAATCACATAATTTAGGTGTCACCAAGAAAAGAGAATGGAAGACAGATTTAAAAAGTATATACAAAGGGCCTCAACTGTATCTGTATTGTATGACTTATCTTAAAAATCTGAGATTATGCCAAAATGATGAGATTTGCTGAGGCTGGATAACGAGTGTGTGAATTTTGTTATATTATTCTCTATACACTATTTTGTATTTGCAATATTTCACAGATAGAAACAATTGCACAGCAGTATCTAAAAATCAGTCACTTGAGCACAATGAAAATAATGCCTTACTATTATTGGAGTAGAAGGAGCCTGATGAGATTGGACAGCTGGCACAGTTCCAGTCACTTTAGACAAAAGGATTTTTCATTGAAAAGAAGCATTATTTTGTCCAGCACGCCATGTGCACAGGTTAAATTGCACATTGTCTAAGACCGGCTATTTTCAGATTACGTAGTGTTCCTGTTTAATAGCTGGACTTATGTTTGTACAAAGCTGTAGAGCTGTTTCATTATTTAATTTTTCATACTGCCAGAACTTTCACTGATATAAGGTATCTTGTCTTATTGAAATTTCTTGTTTAGATTCCTTCCTTCCCACTAGACTGTTAGCTTCAAGAATGAAAAGATGATATCTGTATTTTCACTGTGCTCACTTCAGAGCCTATTAGAGTTTCTGGAACATAGCAGGGTGTTTTGGAAAGTAAATAGAAGGAAGAAAAGGAAGGAAGAAGGGAAGGGAGAGAGGGAGGGAAGAAGAAAGGACAAGTTTAAGCAAGTTTGTAACACAGCAGTGAAAAACAATGTTACCCTGATTTTATACATGTGAACACTGAGAGAGAATAGAGACATTAAACCCAGGATCTTAACTAAGGTCCAGTGACTCAAGGCACATGTTCATTCTACTGTAACTTATCAAAGAGGCAAACATTTTATTTCTCTGGGTGAAAATTTTACATAAGTTTTTCCAAAAGTTAGTATTAGAATGATCTCTTCTGCTTTTGTACGTTACTGTATTAAATTTTGTGTTTATGTAGCTATTTTTGTGAACTATTGCTACTCAAGTATTTAATTACATTACTGGATTGCTCTAGTGATGGAAAGGACTACTTGAATCATTGCAAATTATATGCAATGTTCTGACTATTTTTGCACAATGTAAAACAAAGACATTATTCTTCAATAAATCACTAGCTTAAGCCAGTTAGTATGTGCTTTGCACTACACATGAATTGTCTCCTTCAGTATACGAAACCTAGAGGAAAGGCTACTATATTGTCATTTTATAAATAAAACTGAAACAAAAACTGCCAAATAATTTGTCTAATTAGAAAACTGCAGTAAAGAAAACAAAGAAAGAAAGCTGCATAATTAGTATTAACAACCAAGCGGAGGCCATATTCCTCAATATATGCTTATTGTTTTTCAGTAAAAATTTTTAAAGTAAAAGAACAAAAACAAAACTTTTTCAGAATATCCATTTTTTTAAGAAAGGCATTGGGGCACCTGGATGGCTCAGTCAGTTATGTGTCCAACTATGGCTCAGGCCATGATCTCATGGTTCATGGGTTAGAGCCCTGCATCGGGCTCTGTGCTTACAGCTCAGAACCAGGAGCCTACTTCAGATTCTGTGTCTCCCTCTCTCTGCCCTTCCCCAGCTCATGCTCAGACTTTCTCTCTCAAAAATAAAGAAACATTAAAAAATTAATTAAAAAAAAAAAAGGCAGACTACCATACACAGGCACTTCATGTTGGACGTGTGTAGAGTCTTGGAAGCTTAACTACCCAGGAAACAGACCTTGAGAGCTTGTTTGGAGGGTCTAGCAAGAGAATGCATCTACTCCTATATCCTTGACACTTGACCTTGACCTCCCTCTAGAAGGAAGCCTTCTTCCTAGGAAGCAGATAGCATCAGGAGTGATGCACATGGAACCATAAAGGAGGAAGGAGACACCCATCTTTACCAGCCAGATCAGTTGAATCAACCCCAATTCTTTTGACTAGAGTGTTCTTGCAAAGTTATAAACTTGCAGTTGAACACTTGATTATAAGGTTTGCTAAAGGGATGAAAGAATAAAGGTGGCAGAGCCAAGGGGGAAGGCAGTGTTGAATTTCAGAGAAAAGAAGACAGAATATTATATAAGGAACTCATGGTATTGAAATTGTGTGAGAAAGAATATGGGAAAGAAAAAAGAAAAGAGTGCACAGTGTTGCTAAACTATGTTAAGAGGAACACTTTCCTGGGCATGTGAATGTTTTTAACAGCAATTTAAAATATTGAGATTTTAATAGACACCAAAAAACTGTATTATTTTAGAAATAATGGAAAAGAATGAGAAAAATCCCCATGTCCCATGAAAATATTGATATGTTGGCAATATGGTGAGGCTAACACTATACGGGGCTTTCTCCTGTTTCCCACTGTTGATTGTATTTTCAAGGGCAGAAAATTCTCTATATTGTACCTTGCATGAGCTCTATCTGCCTAAAACTCTATTCAACAATAGCTTTTGACATCAATTGGTGGACATATGAATAGGATGACTTACAGAGTATTTCATTTCCATTGATAAAACATTCTATATTAATTTAGTTTTTTAAATATAACAGAAAATAAAAATTGAGTAGTAAATGATCTGGTGAATCAAATATTTCTACTTTTCCACAATGGAGTATATATATTTTGAAGAAAATAAAAAGCAGGACAAGGGAATTTTAAAACATCATACTGCTCAACCATCATTAACTCACACACAAAAATGACTATCTTATATGGTGATACTTGATTAAAATTTTGGTCAGATTATTATGGCTCTTCCTAGGCAATTTGGAAACAAATAATGTCCTTTTTCAGCTTGATTTGTTTTATACTATGTACTAGTAAAATATGTTAGGTTTCAAATAGTTACTTTTCATTGTTGTGATATCTAAATAAATCTATTTTTTATTTCTCATGGGCACTATAATGCATTTTTCTCACCCTTTGGAATATTTAGTACACTTTTATTATTAAAATAATAAAAATCAAACAACCAAACCAAAACCAAAAAAACATGAGCTACCACTAAAAACAACACATAAAATAACAAAGGGTAGAGAAAGATGATGTTATAACTACAATCTGAATGACCTGTAGATTTTTCAGCAATTCTTTCAACATATTCAAACACCTTATAAGCATTAGTCTTTGTAATCTTTTTTAAAGAAGTTTTTAATGTTTATTTATTTTTGAGAGACAGACAGAGTGTGAGTGGGGAAGGGGCATAGAGAGAGGGAGACACAGAATCCTAAGCAGGCTACAGGCTCTGAGCTGTTAGCACAGAACCCAACATGAAGCTTGAACTCATAGATGATGAGACCATGACCTGAGCCAAAGTCAGGTGCTTAACCAACAAGCCACCTAGGCACCCCTGTAATCTTAAAAATTCTACGAGTAATTAACTATTTGTGTGTCCTTTATACCAAAGAAAGTAAAACTAAGAACAATACATATATATTCATACAACTGGTAAATGATATTATCAGAATTTCAACTAAAAAAAATTGACACAGTAATATAGTCATTCTCTCCTCAAGTTCTCTGAATTTGGCTTGGAAATCTGTGCAGTTTCAGAAGGGTGTTCCAGATGTTTAGGGGTGTACAGTCATTTACAAGTCCAGTACTCTGAAACCAAGATTCGGTAGCTCTCATGAGGTTCACAGGAATTACATATTTTTGATAAGTAGCCCATGAAAACTGATGCATGTGATTCTCAATCATACTTTGAGAATCCATTGCGTGAAGAATGAAATTCAAATTTCTTACCCAGACCCTTAAGACCTTTCATAATTTTTCTACAGAATACTTTTGCTGAAAATGTGTTTGACAATCAGGCAACAGGCTCACCTGATTGTTTCTAACTGTACATATGGTCTCTGTCCAGGATGCCAGCATCCTCCACTGGCATGCATCCATTCAAGACTTGAATGAAAAAGCCATCTTTTTGACCTCTTGATGCCTAAAGATGGATTTAATTTCACTTTCTAAATTCCTATGACACTTTTATGACCCTTCTCAGATCCTGCCTTGTTTTAAGCCATTTATGTTCAAATTCTGTCTCCTCTGTGTGATAATAAAGTTTTAGAAATCAGTAACCAAATTTATTCATTGTTTTATTATAGATGATGAGAGGCAGAGTGACTTCCACAGAAAAGGCTTTCACTAAAAACTTTGCAATGAAATCCCCTTCTCATGCCTTGTGCTACTGCTAATGCCACTCTGTATCATGTCTTTGTAATTTTAAAATGATATAATCACTCAGATTCTTCCTTTTTGGTATCTACTGTGGTTTTGGTGTGAGATTGGTTGTATCAAGAACATAGTGGAAAGGACAGACCTATGTTCAGCTATATTCTTGGATATTGTGCTAACAGTGGCATATTATAGTGTCTGTAGAGGGCAATGGCACCAAAAACAATAAGAGTTTACCTCCTTCTTGGCCAAGTATGAGCACAGAAACTCTGTAAATTCTAGGCTATGAAAGAAGAGAAAGTCTTCAGTCCCAGAAGAGCCCATTGCTAACACTGAAGAGAAATGGAGCTTAATGTAAATCGTGGCTTCTCTATCACTTCACCAAAGAGAGAAAGGGAATTTTAGAGCACTGGAACGCATGAAAAGCAAGCAAGTTTCATGTATCAAAGTACACTTTAAAAAACAACAGTGTAAAAATCACTTCATCATGAGCAGATCAGGCTTTTGTTAGAAGAGAAAGCAGAAAGGCAGAGACAGAACACAGGTTTCCCTAAACCTGTGCTGGCTACTCTAGCTAAGGATGTGACAGTCATGCACAGAGCTTTCCAGTCACATGTGGCACAGTGGAAGACAAATCTCCAGAGCCCTAGTATTTAACAATGCAGAAGCTTCCTGAGTACAAATAGCAGAAACAAATACAATAAAGCAATAGATTAATTCCTTATTATAATAAATATCATTCCAGTTTTTTTCAACAATTAGGCAAACAAAAAACTTTATCTAATGAAAACATTTACTTTCTAGCCAAAATACCACATAATTCATAGCAAGCTTATTACAGTAAAAAATTATAGCCACTCCTTTTAGAATGTTTTAGACCATAAAGAATCACAGATCATTTGAGTGTTTTATCCAAATGAAATCAAGGACTTAAAAATCTAGAATTAATTTAGCTGATACAATAGAAAAGGCTCTTGGCCCCAACCTTTTATCTTTAAAGTTGTCAAACCTACAGGAAAAAAAAAAAATGGTTTGATATATAACTGTTTCTCTTAACCTATCACGAGTTGTTCATATTTTGCCACATTTGCTTCATTTCTTTCTACAATATATTCTTTATTTTCTCTAACTTATTTGAAAGTAAGTTATAATGACTCTTTTTCAGCATGTCTACTAAAAAAAGGACATTCTCTTTATATAAATTCAATCCTAAAAATGTACCAAGAAAAGTACAATAATTCTATAATGTTCTCTAACAGACTGTCTGTATTCAGATCTTTTTCAATGTCCCAATGTCTTTTATACCTGTTTAGCTTTCCATGTAATCCAGATTTGTACAGTGCATTCGATTATTATGAATATGCCTCTTTCTTGCTCTCTCTCTCTCTCTTTTAGAATAAGCCAGGTCACTTGTCTTACAGAATTTCAACATTCTAGATTTATCTACTTTTTGTGGCATTATTTAAGTTTTTCTTCTTATTTCAGAATCCAGTAAATAGGAATTAAGTTTTGAAAGCTTTATTAGAGTCAGGTTACACATTACTGGGAAACCATTTCAAGGATGACTCTCTGTATTTCATATCACATCACATCAAAAGGCATATAACAATCAAGTCACCCCAGTATCAGTGATGTTACATTTGGTCCTTTGGTTAAAGTGGCCACAGTGATGAGTGCTAATTTTCTGCATTATATTTCCTCTATTATAATTAGTAAGTTCACTTAGCTAAGCAATCTGTGGGGTTTTATCTGGCACTATACGAATATCCTGTTCTGCAATAACCTTTCATCAGATGATTTATCCTCCATTGATGATTTATGCCTGATTATATTATACTGCAGGTTGGAAAATAACTATTTTTATAATTCTATATTATTTTTAGACACATAGCCAGCATTCTTCTACAAAGAAAAGCTTTCTTTTTTCAACCTAGACAGGCTTCTTTTTTGTGTCATATGCTAAATTTGTCTGTCTCCTCACAGAAACTTTAAAGTTTGGATTCCTTCTTCAGTTAAATACTGTGATTAAATATGCGGCCTAGTGCAGAGGCAGGTGAAGAGCTAAATGTCCCCAACTATTACTCTGTGATTTTAGACCTAACATGAGTCTAAAAAATCTATTAAGTAAAATCTTAAGTTTAATTGAATTTGTATCTAAACATTAAGTAAAAACATTTTAATAAATAAACATTAAGTCACATATGGGCGATATGTGATGCTGTTGTTTGGGTTTTGACTCATCAAATAATATTCCTTGAGTTCCAAAAATCTTATAACTTAAATTTAAAATCACATTTGGAATAATCTAGAAAACCTGATTATGTAATTTCTTTACTTCAGACATTGATATAAGCAAATTCATTTTAAGAGGACATGGAGGAATGATTCCAGTTTGAGAACCAAGTTAAATATATCTTTCAATAATATTATAATTATCAATATATTTTTATTGTGAACTCAGATTAAGTGAGTATATGCTTTCAAGCACATACAAACCACATAACAAAATGAAGCATCATCCTAATATTTAGAAGAGAATATGTGGCTTCCCATTTCTTTCAAAAAACTTCTACCTTCCCAGTCTGTAACCAAAATAATTCAGCTGGAATAGAAACTTGGAATAATAATAATAATGTCTTATAATTAACTATTATTCAAGGACAACTAATCAAACTGTCTTTATTATAGTGTTATTAAATATCTCTGAAATTATCTATCCATAATAACTAAACCAAGAATTTAAACGTTCTGAGGTTTGGAAATAAGTCCCTATCCATCACCTACTACATTGCAGACTCTTTGATTTTACTCAAGTCTTCATAAAGGCACTCTTAAAAATATACAAAGGACTTCTTGAGAAAAACAGTGCATCATCTATGTCCTTATTAGTAAAAATAACAAGTGGGTTTTTGGTCATTTGGAAGAAAATGCATAATGGAGTTATTCCTTCATTCATTTATCCAAACAAATTTTGCCTGATTTTGAAAACCTATTAGGTCTCCTGTGCCATTAGGAGGCTGTATTTCTACTTTCTAGCTTACAGTTCAATCACTGATCATGTTTCCCTATGAGGCAAAGTCTCCACTCTCAAAATTACATCGTTTCACTCCTACTGCATGTTAGCAAATGTACTAACTTAATTATGAGCACTGTATTTCTCTTACTTAAGAAACAATCTTTTTTTTTCCAGTTCCTACTTATTTTTTAATTATATCTCTACTCTCACATTTCTTACCTTCAAGCCTTTTCCTTACAATTTACTCTTTCCTTCATACACATTCAAGCCTCAAGCAAACCAGATCAGTGAAACTGTGTTTATGGAATACTGTATGTTAATAAGTACTCTGCTCAAAATATATGCCACTCATCTTTTATACTCTGGTTTTCTTTATCTTCAAATTCACAAATAAATTTCATACTAGCCATTTAAAACCTTAGTCGTGTATCTGCTAATTTTGCTCAACAAAACATTCTGCAGCTACAAGACTGAAGAAATCTAAAAGTACTATTCTTATGTCTTTATTATATAATATAGGGTAGAAAGAAAAATATATTTCCATCTTCCTTTCACTTTGTAGTTTTTAAACTCTGTGTCCAGAGGTTTTTTTCCCTATACTCCCAGAGCAGAAAAATCATGAAACTTGGAGTCAGAGATTTGGAATTTTCCACAAATTTGGAAAAGTAAAAGAATGTTATGGGATGAATTGTGCCCCCCCCCACACACACACGCAAATATGTTGAAATCCTAATGCCCAGTACCTCAAAATGTGACTTTATTTGGAAACAGAATCATTACAGATACCGTTAATTAAGATAAGATCATACTCGGGGCACCTGGGTGGCTCAGTCAGTTAAGTGCCCGACTTCGGCTCAGGTCATGATCTTGCAGTTTGTGAGTTCCAGCCCTGCATCAGGCTCTATGTTGACAGCTCAGAGCCTGCAGCCTCCTTCAGATTCTGTGTCTCCCCCTCTCTCTGCCCCTCCAATGCTCATGCTCTATCTCTGTCTCTCAATAATAAATAAAAATATTAAAAAAATTTTTTTTTAAAAAGATCATACTCAAGAACGGTAGGCCCCTACTGGTGTCCTTATAAGAGAATGGTCATGTGAAGACTCAGAGACACAGGGAAGATGGGGCCGTGTAAAAATGGAAGTAGACACCAGAATGATGTATCTGCAAGCCAAGAAAGACCAAGGGTTATCAGTTGTCACCAGATGCTAGAAGAAAATAATGGAATAGATTTTCCCTTAGTGCCCTTAGAAGGAACCACTGCTGCCTTAGTTTTTAGCCTCCAGAACCATGAGAAAATATATTTCTGTTGTTTTAAGCCATTCAGTTTGTAGTATTTGCCTTGGCAACCCTAGAAAGTTAACAAAGAGCAAGTTATGAATTTTATCAGTTTACTAAAATCTTCCATCTGTAAACTCAAGGTAAGAAAACCAATCTTCCTGTATTGAAATGTAATTATTAACAATACCTGATGCATGCTATCTGTATACATATCATACAAATAAACATACACATACATATATACACAGTACTTTAATTAGTAATAATCTAAAAAGTTGACAAACATTTGATTTTAAGTAAAATATAGGTGGTCAGAGTTATAAACTTGTTATAATACGACAATGATAAGAGAATTTCTTAACTGTCATTTAATGTTCAAGAGGCAAAGAAACAGTTATCCAAAGACTCCCTTTGATTTTCCTGGGCTAAGGTGTCATATCACCTGCCCTAAGGGAATCTGTGTTTCCCAAAAAGAACTATGGGAAAAGATCAGGCTTGGATGAACCAACATGTTTACTGTAGGATTTCCATCCTAATGAGCCCATCTATAAATTGGCTATATTTTATTTTTGCCAGCACAGTAGTTTAGCAGCTTTAGCAATGGTAATGAGTAGATTATGACCTGTGAGCAGCAAGAATCACCAGCAAAGAATGAAATAGAAACTAGGGCTATAATGACATAGAATAACCACCTCCCATTTCCTTGGGACCTTGAGCAAACAGAAAACTTTGCCTAAATCCAATTGTTAGTTGTGAAGTGGAGAATAATCAGATGGCTGTATGTGAGCACAGCTAGTAACGCTGGGAAATATTTGTAAAGTGGAACAGTCCCACCATCTTAATACATGAAGAAGAGTGTGGAGTGTTACTTTCAATATGACATTTTTGTATTCACTAACAGGTGAAGGGCTGGGCACATTAATAAGAAACTTATCAAATGAAATACACCAGTACTTTGAGATCTACTTCTAAACAAGTATTTTCTTTCTTTCATCACTGATGCTGATACATTCTCTAAATTGTTTTGTCTTTTTATTTGTAAGAAAAAACTTTCAGAACTGAATTTGATAAATAAAGTGAGGAAGAAATATAAACTAGTATAGGAATATCAGGAATGAATGACCTAAGATCTGCCCCTTGAATTCATTTAGCATTTCTTTGAGCCCGTCCTCTCCTGTTTTGTGTAATTTCCTTCTGGGTTTGAAAACTGCCTACGACTGTAAGAGTTTAAGTCTCCCAGAGTGGCCCTTTACAGGGAAATGCAGAAGTATTAAAGTCCTACTTTCTTGCTTTACCTTGGAATACACCTCAATGTGTATTTTACATTCCAGGGCTAACTTGCAAGATTAAGCTGAGGTTAGGACTGGCTGTATTCACACCCATGCTTAGGAAATCTGTACTTCCATTTCCCTGTTCCACTTCCTGACTGATCACTTTACCAGCAAAGCTTTCCCTAGTAGAGCCTGCCTCCCTGGATCTTCTTTAGAGGAATCTAACCTGAGAGGGTTATATGGGTTGCATTAAAAAGACCACCCATGTTCTTTAGATCATACACTGGCTGTCACTACAATTCACTAATAGGAGTTCTGGCAATGTCTGAGCAGGAAGAATGGTGTTTGGCTTCTTGTATAGTAGTAGAGAACTAATTTCAGTAGGAAAGAGTCAAAAGTGGTTGAGGTGATTAGGCTTTGAAGTCAAAAGCTGAGTTCAATTTCAGTTTGTCAACTAGCGTAAGACTTTGGATAAGTATCTTATTCCCTCAAGGCTTTAATTTATTCATCTGTAACAAGGAGATAATAAGATCACCTAAGGGGTAATAAGAACATCACAGCAAGAGTTTATCACAGGGCTCAGCACATGGTAAACATTCAACAAATATATCCGTTATTAATACTGTAAGTTTATGATCATATATAAGAACTAAATATTTTATAATCATGTTACAAACACACAAGGGAATCTGAGATCAATTAAATTTTATATTCTGAGATTTTACAAGTTGTGTATTTTCAACAGTAATCCATCTTCTATACATTGCCTATAATTTTGAGGTTGAAAACCTGTAACTTAGGAATGTTTTCTCTTACTCATTACCACTTCATAGTTGGCAAAGCATAATCATGTTTTTCTCCATTCTATGATTTCCATTAAATTTCAATTCTCTAAAGTGGTATGTGTATATTATACATTAAATGGAACCACACAAAGCCAAACTGTTATATAAAGAAATTTTTGTGTAGAAATTTTATGTGAATTTCAATGAACTACTTTAAATTTCTCAAACCTATAAAGTCATTACAATATCTAGTGACTCCAATGGTGCAATGTTGACAGTTGTTTACAATTCAAATATTTCCAAATGTATAAAATAGACCAAAATGTATTTTGCCAAGATTATTTTTCCTTGATTTTTAAAACAATGCATATGTGTTTGTGGAAGAAATTCTGTTCACAGTAATGGACATTCAGGATATGCTACATTTATGTTAATAGCATTTCATGTAACATTTGGTAGTGAAGACCTTATATTATACAGTTTTAAATTATAACTAATGTAATAAACTTATCCCAGGTACCCAGGCCAATAGATGATTTAACAGAGATACTCTTTTATGTGGATTTTAAAAAATAAATTGCAAGAGAACAGAATTAGAAAACTCTGATATGGCAGTGCATAACAAAATTCTGAGTACTTTAATAAAACCTCAAATCCTAAAATGAACAATGATAAAATGAAATCTTATGTATTTAAAGAAGTATAGTATGGTGACCACAGGAAATCCTTTAAAATCCACTTCTAGACAGAGTAATATATATTAAAAAATATACAAATATAATTTTTTTCCACTATTGAGGTTTTATTGTACTAGAAAACTGGATTTATTATATAGAAAACTAACTTAGATTAGTTGCTTCAGATGACACTTGATTTAGGAGATCAGTAAAATATCCAGGAAGCTGCTTGTTTCTCTGTTTTCCCATTGTCTTCCTCTGCCTGAGCTGCACAGAGTGGGTTTTCAGGTTTTACATATGTCTGTGTTCATCAAGGATTTTTGCAGGAGAGGAAGCAGAGTTCATGAGAATCAGCATACTTTGGTAGACTCTGGAGGTAGATTCTCTGCATCAAAAACCTTTTCTCATATAGGAATGGAAATGGTAATAGTACCTAAACCATAGTTTTGATAGGAGGATTGAATGTGTTAATTTTTGTAAGGCACTAAGAACAAATTCTAGAACAGAGAAAGTACTATGTAAATTTTTGTTACATAAATATATTCCCCAGAATCTAACCCAGTATCAGACCCATAGCAGGTATCAAATAAATGGATGATAACAGAATAAAAAGAGAGACGCCTAGCAAAATTGAGCATAACCATAGGATGATTATCATGTCTATGCCATATTGAGAAGGTTTGAATGAGGATATTCACATTAGGCAAGAAATTACCCACTAAATTTATAAAAGCAAATCTCTTTCATAGACAAGAAAGAGTGAACTTGTTTTGTCTCCCTAGAGGTCAGAACTAGGACCATTGGACAGAGGATAATTGGGTAATTCTGGTAATCAGGTCTACCCAATAATGTAGAATAAGCTGTTAAGGAGCAATTCCTGTCACTAGCAACATCTAAGCAGAACATAGAAATGGTCACTGAAATGTAAAGTAGTCTAGAAAAAATTACTAGAAAAATACATAAATCCCTAAATAGAATGTATCTACATATTTGGTGGTATAGACTAAAGCACAGAATGTTTTTGCAAAATCCTGCTTCTCTTTCATCTCTGCCTAGACACCTGAATGACACGGTGATTTTGCCATTCTTGTTTTTGTTATGTAAAAGTTAAGGAAGAAAATTATTAGGTACTGACAATGACCAATGGTTAAAGAAAGGATAAATGTGTTTTACGAACAGTCCGAGAAGACCCTGGCAAACTGATTTATTTCAACAAAAAAATAAAACTAAAAAACAGGAAAGAAGTTTTGGCAATATAATAACTATGGCATATGTATGGTTATGTGGCCATGGTCCCAGGCATATCTGAAATCTACATTGCCATACTTTCCCCCAACAGGAGGAGTGAGCTCTTATACCCTTGGAGGAAAACTAGTAGTGGAATACATGGAGGTCAGCCTGGAGTAGAAGCGGGCATAGAAATGCTACTCTACAATTTATGCAAACTCCTTAATGAAATTCTGTGAGTCATAGGGATCTAGAGGCTCTACATTCTCATTTGGGACCCGATTCTATTCTCACAGTATTCTCAGATACAGTCATCTCTGATACTTGCTTAGTCATGCCATACACATAGACACAGGGAAAAAACTATACCATTAAGGCAATGTAGGGGCGCCTAGGTGGCTTAGTCGGTTAAGCATCCGACTTTCGCTTAGGTCATGATCTCGCGGTTTGTGGATTCGAGCCCCGCGTCGGGCTTTGTGCTGACTGCCAGCTCAGAGCCTGGAGCCTGTTTCAGAGTCTGTGACTCCCTCTCTCTCTGACCCTTCCCTGCTCGCGCTGTCTCTCTCTCTCTCTCTCCTAGAAATAAATTTAAAAAAAAAATTAAGGCAATGTAAACAAAACTTGCAAGTCCCTTTTCCCATGACTACTCCCTACTGTCTGGAAAATCTCTGCACAGAAAATCTTATTTTTAACTTGACTTCCAAAACATATCACTGAAAATATGCTATACACAAACCAGTTCACCATTTCATCTTTCAGCTTTGGGAAGAAAAGGGAGGGCTCAGGAAAACAACTATGAATTCATCTCCCAAGTAAAAGCACCAAAAGTATGATTTTCATTTGCTAACATGTGCTGGTTTGCTCTGATTTTTGTGTACTTCCTTTGGGAGACTGCCAATCATTTGTAAATTTCCTCCAATAAAATTGCTTTCTATATTTAATCTTGAATTTTTTACATAAATGTACAGGTATTCAGCACATTTGAAAGCAACATAAAATGATGCTGACTTGATCAACTAAACAACTTTTTAATAAGTAGTGGAATGTAACAAACTATTCCATCAATCCCAATTTGACATATTTGTTGGATATATTTAATTTCCTTTTATATGTTCTGGCTATATCTACTCAGAAAATTGTAAAAAGAATTTAAGTATTTTTCAATTACTCCAGAAATACTATTAAAAGCCAAAAGCCAAAATATATTTTTATGTTTCTATTTTGCAAGGGAAATCCAGATATTTGCTTAACTGTCTATGTATAGCTATGACTATTTTGCTTCAAAAGAGCTGTTTTCTTTAGCATGAATTTTCTACTTAAAAGCACTATAAAAACATGAACTTCCTAATGCATGCATATACTAGTGGGCCTGAAAAACAACAACAATAATAAAAGGTAAATTTATTAAGTAAATATTATGCACTAGGCAACTGGGGTTTGCAAATACTTTGTCCGAAACAGTATACCTGCTCTGAGATATATTCCTCAATGTCAAATACAAATGAGCTTTTAAAAATTTCATTATAAACAAGTTGTTCAAAAATAAAAATGTATTTTCTCACAATTATATTGAAAATAGTCATCATGATGTAAAAGAAAATAGTCACCAGGTATATTTTCAGACACAACATCATCAAGAAGCACACAAAATTAATTAAATTTGTACTAATTAACAATGATTATGCAGAAACCAAAATTAAGCACAATACCATTTAGAACAGCTACAAAGAAAATAAAATCTTAGGCATACAGTTCATGACATATACAAAGAATCTGTATTCTGAAAATTACAAAATGATGAAAGAAATCAAAGGTGACTTAAACCAGCATGACGTGTTAACGTACCTAAAACCTCAACATAATTAAAATGTCAATTCTCTCATATTGACTTATAGTTTTTACACAATTCCTATAAAAATTCTGACAAGATTGGGGTGCCTGGGTGGCTTAGTCGGTTAAGCATCCGACTTTTGGTTAGGTCATGATCTCGCGGTTCGTGGGTTCAAGCCCCGCGTCAGGCTCTGTGCTGACTGCCAGTTCAGAGCCTGGAACCTATTTCAGAGTCTGTATCTCCCTCTCTCTCTGACCCTCCCCTGCTCACGCTGTCTCTCTCTCTCTCCTAGAAATGAATAAAAATATTTAAAAAAAGTTCTGACAAGATTTACTTTGAAGATATAGGCAAAATTATTCTGAAATTTATATAAAAAGTCAAAGGAATTATTAAATCTTTAATTATTTAGAATAGCTAAATAATTTGTTGCGGGGGGAGATGAACAGGGTAGGAATCAGTTTACCTGATTTCAAGACTTACTATTTACCTATAGAAATCAGGATTCTGTGGAAGGATAGATGTATAGGTCAGTGGAACAGAACAGAGAACACAAAAATAGACCTATACGAAAATGCTTACCTGATTTTTAACAAACATGCAAAAACAATTCAATGGAAGAAGGATAGCTTTTTCAACAAATGCTGCTAGAACACTGAACATCCATAGGCAAAGAAAATGAATGTTAGCCTCAGTCTCACACCTTATACAAAATTTAACTGAAAATGGGCAATGACTTAAATGTGAAATGTGAAACTATAAAAATATTGTTGGGAAAATAAAAGAAACATAGAAAATTGTCAAGATCCAGTGCTAGGCAAATAATTTTTGGGCATTACAAAAAGAGTGTAAAAATTTGACAAACTGGATTTCATCAAAATTAAAAATGGTCTGTGAAAGACTCTGTTAAGAGGATATAAAGACAAGCTCCCTACTGGGGAAATATTTACAAGACACATGTTATGCACAGAATGTTGTAACCAGAGTAAGATATCATTACACACCTATCAAAATGGTTTAAAAAACAAAAAAGAACAACAAAAACAACACTGACAAACCTAATGCTGATGACTATGCAAATAAACTGGAATCCTCCTACAATGTTGGTGGGAGTGTGAAATAGTACAGTAACTCCAGAAAACATTTGGAAGCTTCTTATAAAACTACACATACAATTATTATATGACCCAAGCATTGCATTCCTGGGCACTTATCCCAGAGAAATCAAAACTCATATTAACATAAAAACCTGGACATTCATGTTTATATTAGCTTTATTTTCAATAGTACCACACTAGAATCAGCCTTTCAACAGAGAAATGGCTAAGCAGACTTTGCAGCACACATGCCATGAAATACTACTCAGTAATGAAAAAGATGGACTCTTGGTGTATGCAATTACTGGGATGAACTTCAGAGAATTCTTCTGAGGGAAAACAGTTAATCCCAAAAGTTACATATTGTAGGACTCCATTTATTCAATATTTTGAAAGGAGAAACCTTTAGAAATAAAGGACAGATTAGTGCTTTCCCAGGTATACATGGGTGTGGTTATAAAAAGACAAAGGGATCCTTGCATAGAACTATTCTGTATATTGACTATGGTACTGGTAAATACACAAACCCACCTATGAAATACAATTTTCTAAAATGAAACACAAACACACAAACACACACACAAATGAGTATAGGTAAAACGAGAGAAATCTGAGTAGGATCAATGGAGTATATTAATATCCTGACTTCAATATTAGTTTTATAAAAGCTATCATGGAGGAAACTGGATAAAATGTACATGAGATCTCTCTGTATTATTCTGTGTAACCATAGATGAATCTAAAATTAGCCTCATAAAAATTCTAGTTTAAAACCTCAAGGGAAAAGAAAACTGTAAACCAGTTGAATGTCTTCCAATCATAGAATAATGATGTCTAATCTGACATCTATCTATATCATGAATGATTATGTTATAATCAAAAAGAATGAGTTAGAGGTCTTTCTCCAAGTGATTTAGTGATTCATGAAACATTGTTAAGTATAAAAAAATAAAACATCAAGTAATAGATACAACAGTTCCATATTCATAAAACAATAACATATATTGTTATATGACTATATATGTATATTGTATATGACTATATATATGTGTATATATATATATATATATATATATATGACTGTAACTGACTATAGGAGGGTAAAAAAGCTTTCAGAGAGGAGAGGGGGCAAGATGGCAGAGAAGTAAGGAGCTCCGTACTTGCACTCGCGCCCATACATCACACGGAAAAGATCTGAAGCCATTGAAACCTTACAAAACCTGAGAGATTGGGAGAAAAAGGACGCAGAATCCACTGAGAGAGCCTTCTAACGTGAGTGCGAACCGGGGAAAATAAAATCGGGCCGGGATCGGAGACTCCAGGGCGGGAGGCAAACCTCTCTACCCTCTACGGGGAGTGAGAGGGGA